>NW_027507788.1:17106688-17381688 GCF_037356315.1 Lithobates pipiens | reverse complement strand
ACGTGTCGGGTGCAGGAGTACCATAGCTCACTGTATGTACAGCAGTGACGTCTATGTAAATGTATTTTCTATGCTATATGTTTTTATGATACTATATAATTAATAAATTATTGTTTTTTTATACTCTACTATACTTTTTTACTTTGAACGTGCCTAAAAAGTCCACCATTAGGGGTCTTTGTTTTTGAATTGCGTTAACTAATGAGGCTTTCCATACTGGCCATTCAGTCAGTTTCATTGGAAAGTAAAAGGGAAGTTGTCAGGGCCCAAACTCAGCAGTGTAAAAATAGGTGAGGTCTCATGAAGTGTAAATCACTTAGCTCAGTGGCTCTCATACACAGAAGTATGAAGGGTGGTGTTTGTCTGCCCCTTACCCATTCACAGAATGCTTTGTATTCTGTGAATGGTTTACAGAAGGAGTCTCCAAACTATGGCCTGAGCGCCCCTTCTGGCCAACGACAAGAGAGTGTCTGGTTTTCAGGTTGGGTCAGTGTCATATCCTCAGTGTGCACTGATTGAGGATAAGGCTCAGCAAAATCTGCCTATGTTCTCCATTTCTGATGTAATCGGGAGCTTTGTTGGGGACCCTGATGTAAGGAAGGACTCTAGTGGGGACCCTGATGTAAGGAAGGACTCTAGTGGGGCCCCTGATGTAAAAAAGGACTCTAGTGGGGCCCCTGATGTAAGGAAAGACTCTAGTGGGGACCCTGATGTAAGAAAGGACTCTAGTGGGGACCCTGATGTAAGGAAGGACTCTAGTGGGGATCCTGATGTAAAAAATGACTCTAGTGGGGCCCCTGATGTAAGGAAGGACTCTAGTGGGGCCCCCGATGTAAGGAAGGACTCTAGTGGGGACCCTGATGTAAAAAAGGACTCTAGTTGGGACCCTGATGTAAGGAAGGACTCTAGTGGGGACCTTGATGTAAGGAAGGAGTCTAGTGGGGGCCCTGATGTAAGGAAGGACTCTAGTGGGGACCCCGATGTAAGGAAGGACCCTAGTGGGGACCCTGATGTAAGGAAGGACTCTAGTGGGGACCCTGATGTAAGAAAGGACTCTAGTGGGAACCTTGATGTAAGGAAGGACTCTAGTGGGGACCCCGATGTAAGGAAGGACTCTAGTGGTGACCCTGATGTAAGAAAGGACTCTAGTGGGGACCCTGATGTAAGGAAGGACTCTAGTGGGGACCCTGATGTTTAGAAGGGACTCTAATAGGGATCCTGATGTAAGGTGTAATTTGATAGGGACCCTGATGTAAGGGGGACACTGATGGGGGCCCTAATTTAAGGGTGACTCTGATGAGGACCTTAATAGGCATCCTGATGTAAGGGGAACTCTCATAAGGATTCTGATGTAGAGGGGGCGTTGATGGGGATTCTGATGTAGAGGGGGCGTTGATGGGGATTCTGATGTAAGGCAATATTCTGATGGGGACTCTGATGTAAAGAGGGACTTAGATGGGGGAATTGATTTAAAGGTGGATCTGATAGGGATCCAGATGTAAGGGGGGCCTTAATGGGGATTTGTTTCAGCCCACAGTCATTTGTAAAATCTACAATATGGCCCTTGTACTGGGAGGTGTTGAGACCAAGCATGCTGTGAATGGACAAGGGGAGTGGAAGGGTGGAAAATTACATTAGGGCCTCTATGTATGGAAGCCACAGTTCTCATAGTCGGTGCTTCAGAAGTATAGTGAGAGCTCTACTATCCAACCTGAACAAGAGTGCAAATGTAAAAAAAATGACAATTATACTTAAAGTGACACTTCACATTAAAAAAAATATAAATAAATAATAATAATAATAAAAAATATTATATATATATATATATACATATACACACATATATATATATATATATATATATATATATATATATATATATATATATATATATATATATAAAATTTATTTTTAATTATTATTATTATTTACTTATTTTTTAGTTGATCTTTGATAATGTTTGGAAAGTAGACAAAAAGTGTTTGATATAAATTAAAGCATTTCCAACAATGGCTGCTTTTATATCTGCAGATTTTTCCAAGGATAGCATGCAAATTTCTATTCTCCATCACTGTATTCCACTGAGCCAATGTAATATCTTTGGAAGTTACAGCCTTCAAACGGAAAGAAAATGGCTAGGTACCACGTGCTGTGACACTGACTATTGTTTCCCGGATTTACTTGCAGGAAAGTATCAATACTGATTAGCAATTTATATATATATATATATATTTTTTTTTCTGTAAAAACTTATTTTGAGAGAAATATTGATAGGTACCTTTGCTGAGCCTTTTCTTTAACTTTAATCCTAATCCTAACCCTTTGCTGATCAAAGTCATGTGATTAGAACGTCAGTCACATTTGGGGTTAGTGTAAAGCCCCGTACACACGAGCGGACTTTTCAACATCCAAAGTCCGACGGACTGATTCCGTCAGACTATTCGATCGTGTGTGGGCTGCAACGGACTTTTGATTCACCAAAGTCTGACGGACTTTAGAATATGGAACATGCTTCAAATTTTTCCGACGGAACTCTGCCGGACCCGGTCCCTTCGAAAAGTTTGCTCGTGTGTATGGACTAAAATCGACTCTAGGGCAGCTATTGGCTACTGGCTATGAACTTCCTTATTCGAGTCCAGTCGTACGTCATCACGTTCGAATCCGTCGGAGTTTAGTGTGATTGTGTGTGGCCAAGTCCGCTCAGCCGAAAAGTCCGTCAGAACTCTGTCGGAACTCCGGCAGAACTCTGGCGGAACTCCTTCGGAAGTCTGTCGGACATAAGTCCTCTCGTGTGTACGGGGCTTTAGGGTTCCTCAATGTCTAAAGCCCCATACACACTATCAGATTGTCTGCTGTGTTTTTCCTTCAGATTTACCAAAACCATGTAGTAGAAGGGCCTGCCTGATTGCATACACATTGAAACTTCTAAGGTTTGACCTCATATTATATGGTTTTGGTAAATCTGAATGGAAAAACTTAGCAGTCAATCTGATAGTGTGTACTGGGCTTAACAGGCACAAGGTAGTTGAAATAAGGTTTCCTGAACCTCAGGAGCAAAATCACAGCTATTTCACCCTTGAAAGCCAACAGAAATGCAACACACATTTTATTACACTTGGAGAATATTTTTTTTTTTATCTCAATCATCTTTATTACGTTTTAGAAACACATACAAAGATCAGCAAACTTAAAGCGGAGTTCCACCAAAAAATTGAACTTCCGCTGTGTGAATCCCCCCCTCCCCCTCCGGTGTCACATTTGGTACCTTTCAGGGGGGAGGGGGGGGGAGATACCTGTCTAATACAGATATTTCCTCCCACTTCTGGCGAAAGATCGCCCCAGTAGACAGCAGGGACCACTCAGAAAGCACAGCGCGACTAACGCATGCGCAGTAGAAAGCAGCAAGGCTTCACTTCCTGATTCCCTTTCTTAAGATGCCGGCGCCTCCACCCGGAGCCGAGGAACGTGTTAGCTTCGGGTGAGAACATCGCGGGCACCCTGGACAGGTAAGTGTCCTTACTTTAAAAGTCAGCAGCTGCAGTATTTGTAGCTGCTGACTTTTATTTTTTTATTTTTTTTGACAGAACTCTGCTTTAATACGTTGACTTAAAGTGATTGTAAAGTCTTGTTTTCTTTTTTTTTTCTTTAAAAATAACAAACGTTATACTTACCTGCGTAGTGATTTTGCACAGAGCGCCTCGGATCCTCCTCTTCTCAGGTCTCTCTTCTGTGCTCCTTCCCCCTCTCTCCTGTAGAGTGCCCTCCCGGCAAGCAGCTTGCTATGGGGCACTTGAGCCAAGCCACAGCTCCCTGTGTCCATTTAGACACGGAGCTGCAGTTCGGCCCCAACCCCTCTCTCTCCTGATTGGCTAACTGACTTTGACAGCAGCGGGAGCCAAAGGCGCTGCTGCTGTGTCTTAGCCAATCAGGAGGAAGAGTTCTGGATGGCTGAGACACTTGTGCACATCGCTGGACAGAGATGGGGCTCAGGTAAGTATTAGGGGGGATGAGGGGGGTTGCTACACACAGAAAGCTTTTTATCTGAATGCATAGAATGCATTAAGACAAAAAAAAAAACTTTTGACTTTACAACCACTTTAAATTTGACATTAACAGACTTAAGAAAGTACAATGCATAGCACTGGCAGAGTACTTTAAGTCCCCAATCTTTATTTCTTTTTTTGTAAAATCATTATGTTTTAAACATTCCCAACATATGGGTATAAACCCATCCATGGTACAAAACCAACAAATGGCATGCAAACTGATAGACTGAAAGAGCATCCTGAGATACAGTAGCAGCATTAGCAAATGTATAGGACATTGTAGGAGGCACACCTTAAAATAAAAACCATCTGCAGGGAATATATTTATATAGAAGAAGGTGGAAAAGATCCGAGGAGAGGAGAGAAAAGAAAAGGAGAATAGAAATGGAGAAAAGAAAATAAAAGAAAAGAAAAGGAGAATAGAAATGGAGAAAAGAAAAGGAGAAAAGAAAAGAAAAGAAAAGGAAAAAAAAAAGAAAAAAAAAAGAAAAAGAAAAGAAAAGGAAAGGAAAAGAAAAGATAAGAAAAGGAGAAAAGAAAAGAAAAGAAAAGAAAAGGAGAAAAGAAGAGAAAAGAAGAGAAAAAGGAAAAAAAAAGAAAGGAAAGGAAAGAAAAGAAAAGGAAAAAAAAGAAAAAGAAAGGAAAGGAAAAGAAAAGAAAAGAAAAGGAGAAAAGAAGAGAAAAAGGAAAAAAAAAGAAAAGGAAAAAAAAAAAAAGAAAGGAAAGAAAAGAAAAAGAAAAAGAAAAAAAAGAAAAGAAAAAGAAAGGAAAGGAAAAAAAAGGAGAAGAAAAGATGTCAATATAAACATCTATAGAAGTAATTGAATGCTGTCACTGGTGCTCTAGATTTTATATTTGCTGTATGAAGAGCGCCCTGTAGTGGCAAAAAGGGAAAGTCACATCTGCCAGGAAGCAATGGATGCATTAAAAAAAAAAAAAAATGTATGACTCAGACCAGCCTGCAAAGGGGGTAGGGGAGGCAGCCAAGACTAATCCATGTCTAGTTACAATCTTTCCTACCATCAGGATGACAAAAGTCCACTAAAATTTATGTCTTTTTACAGTTCTGTTGTTTTCTCTAAATTTGCAGTGGCATTTTTGTTAAAGGATTGATTAAATATGAATAAACCTTACTGGAGCTTGTAAAAAAAAAAAGAATTAGTAGGATTGTACCTTATAACCCAGTAAACAGGATGTCTAGTGCAAGGGTAACAAGAATGATAAAACTAATGATTTTGGCTATAAAAAAAATCACTGGTATCTGCCACTTTATTTCTTCCTAGATGGACTTGTTGTGCACCTAAAAAGAAATACATTTCCTTAAAAAGAAAGCACCCAGTAACAATAGTGAAACAATTTTTCAAATAACAAGGGCCTGTTTTTTTCGGCACATGAACAAGTCCAACTTCTCTAACCAGCTGGAGACATTTTAAGCAGAACCCTGGGCAGTACTATATATATATATATATGTATATGTATATGTATATGTGTATGTGTATATGTATATGTATATGTATATATGTATATATATATATATGTATATATATATATATATATATATATATATATATATATATATATATATATATATATATACATAATTTTTTTAAATATGTATATAAATGAAAGTCATGCTCCCAGCATGAGCAGTAAGAAGGAGCCTGTGTGGCTATTAAAAAGTGAAGAGTATAGCAAGCAAATGAGGCTCTGTGTCAAAGGACAAGTCCGACAACTAGTTTTGAAAGCTGTTCATGGTTTGGACCAGTCATGATTCCTGGAGAGCGATTCCAGGAGGTGGCGTATTTGGAGGTAATGAAATGGTTCAGAGCCTAGCACATCATATGAGCCCTTAAGTTGGGGAATAGAGTGAATGCCCTGAGTGGTCAGCATAGAATGGGCTCAAGTGAGACCTAAGCACAAATATCTATGGATGTTTTCAAGGCCTGGGGGAAAGAGAGGGCAATTGAGATTCTCCAGGAGAGGTAGGTGCTGAGAAATAAAGCCCAGCCAAACAGTGTATGAGTCAGGACCGGGTTTAACCACTTCGCGCCCAGGCCAATTCTGACATTTCTCTCCTACATGTAAAATTCCAAATTTTTTTGCTAGAAAATTACATAGAACCCCCAAACATTATATATGTTTTTTAGCAAAGACCCTAGAGAATACAATGGTGGTCATTGCAACTTTTTATCTCGCACGGTATTTGCGCAGCAATTTTTGGAACGCATTTTTTTCAGAAAAAAAACTGTTTCATGCTTAAAAAAACAAAAACAAAGTTAGCCCAATTTTTTTGCATAATGTGAAAGAGGAGTATACGCCGAGTAAATAGATACCCAACATGTCACGTTTCAAAATTGCACGCGCTCGTGGAATGGAGCCAAACTTTGGTATTTAAAAATCCCCATAGGCGACGCTTTAAATTTTTTTACTGGTTACATATTTTGGGTTACAGAGGAGGTCTAGGGCTAGAATTATTGCTCTCGCTCTAACGTTCGCGGCGATACCTCACATTTCTGGTTTGAACATCGTTTTCATATGTGGGCGGGACTTACGTATGTGTTCACTTCTGTGTGCGAGCTCACGGGGACAGGGGCGCTTTCATTTTTTTTTTTATTGTTAATTTTATTTTTATTTTTTTAGTTTTACACTTAAAAAAATTTTTTATGACTTTTATTCCTATTACAAGGAATGTAAACATCCCTTGTAATAGGAATATGGCATGATCGGACCTATTTACAGTGAAATATGGGGTCAATAAGACCCCACATCTCACCTCTAGGCTGGGAAGAATAAAAAAAAAACAAAAAACGATCATGGCTTCCTAGCCAGATCGGCGCCGTTAATTGGAATACCGAGGCCGGGCATGACGTCATAACATCGCGCCCGGCCTCCGAACGATCATAGAGACTCCGGGGACAATCTAGTCTGCCGGAAATCTCTATGATTACTTGCTGGGGCCGGCAGATCCTGTGACCGACTCACCGATGGAAACGGTGAGTCGGTAGAAGCACCGGAGGGCGGCGGGAGGGGGGGGCATCCCCTTCCGCCGCCCGTAAGAACGATCAAGTGGCGGAACAGCTGCTATGATCATTCTTATGGTGCAGGGAATCGCCAGCTAAAAACGGCAATATCCGAATGATGTCTGTGGCCTCAGGCATCATTTAGATATAACCACTGAAACCCCATGACGTCAATAGACTTAGTGCGGGTCTCAAGTGGTTAAGGGCTAGGGGCAGAGGGGGCAGGAAGCGAAGGTAGGGATGCAAGTTAGACAGGGTTCATGCCCATCTTGTTGATAAAGGTCCAGGTAGGCACAGCCTTGATCGTGAATTTTTGAGCCAGATGGGCTATCTGGGCCGCTTTGTATTAATAGGTAATATTGAGAACTCCCAGTCCTCCCTTGGCCTTTTGGTTGTAAACCAAGTGTCTATTTAGCCTCAGTTTAGATGGGTCTCAGATGAATTTGAGAATAAGGCATTGTAGCATGCGCAAGATATGGGGGTAGCAGGATTGGCAAAAGGGGTAGAGAAGTTTTGGGAGGAAGATCATCTTGATTGCATGAATGTGCCCTGTCCAAGCGATATGGGTTGTGTTCCAGTAGGCAAAAATCTTATATTCAACTCAATGGTATGGGTTGAGTTGAGTAGGCGAGTCCGAGTTTTAATGAGCATAGGATAGTTAGCTGCTTGCAGGGATTGGTAAGATGAGATCAGAATGACTCTTAGGTTTGGGTTTGAAGGAGACCAATAAAAAGGGAACTGGGCCTGTATGGAGCACAAGGTAGCTTCCAGAAGCATTCAGAGCATATGGTTTAGCCTATGAAGGCCTGTGAAGGCTTTGAAGGCTAAAGAGGGAGGCAAAGTCATGCAAGAGAGAGACAGTGGAGATTGGGAAGTGAAGTGTGAGGAGATGTGACGTATAATAGGATATCATTCACAAACATAGCGAGCTTATGATGAACTCCTGCCTATTTAACTCCCTAGATGTTGGAACTTAGTCTAATATGTTTGGCTAAGAGCTCTAAATCTGTTATAAACAGTAGGGGAGACAACGTGCCTTGGAAGATTTAGAAGGAGGGGGATTCTTACCCAAGGTATTTCACTGAGGCTGAGGGTCCATTATACAGTTTGTCGATCCAACACAGAAAAGGGTCAACTAGGCTTCAATGAGCTTGGGTTGTGCGGAGATAAGACCAGGAAAGCATGTCAAATGCTTTCCGGATGTCCAAGGAAAGCATCATCATCAGTTGTGACTTTCAGTGTGCAGCATGAACGAGGAGAATTGTGCGATGGATATTATCCTCAGCCTGTCTGAGTGGTAGAAAGCCCACCTGATCTTTGTGGACCAGGCGGTGGAGAATCATATTCAAACGGTTTGTGAGTACTTTGGCTAACCTTTTTTTACATCAATGTTGAGGAGCGAAATAGGGTGGAAGTTTACCCAGGATTGATTATCTTTGCTTGGCTTGGGGTGCAATACTATAGAAGCCTGCAGCATGTGCTCTGACAAATTGTCGCCCTTTTTGAGATAAACATAACCGTTAGGTGGGGAGTCATTATAACCAGTAGCTTCTGATTCCCATACATGTTTTTTTTTTATCTTAAAGTGGATCTAAAGTTCTTCTGTTACAAACAGTCATTCCGCGTACACACGATCGGAATTCTCGTCAGAAAAAGCTCCGATGGTCTTCGACGGAATTCCGACGGAATTCGGCTCAAGCTGTCTTGCCTACACACGGTCACATCAAATTCCGATTGTTTATAATGCAGTGACATACAACGCGTACGACTGGACTAGAAAAGGGAAGTTCAATAGCCAGTAGCCAATAGCTTCTGTCTCGTAGTTGAATCTGAGCATGCGTGATTTTTGGCGTGTCGGAATTGCATACACACGATCGGATTTTCCGCTGCGAAAATTGAGAACATGCTATCCATTTTTGGCTGGCGGAAATTTGGACAGCTAAATTCCGATAGAGCATACACACGGTCGCATTTTCCGATGAAAAGCTCTCAGCGGTCTGGCTTCAAAAAATTTGCTTGCAGTATTATTTATTATTAATTATAATTAATATTATTATTATTATTATTATTATTATTATTATTATTATTATTATTTGCAGTATCATTTAAAGTCTGCAAGATGGTCAACTTCTGGAATATTTATTATACTAAGAATGCAGCCTCTAATAAAATATAACTTTAAAAATACAATTTGTAACCACCTAGGAGAGCTATAAGGCTTATTTGTTTTATCTTACAGATATAAAGACAAACAATGAGCTCACTGGAGTAACATGTCCAGTATGCTCTTCTAATGATTCTCTCACTTGTGAACCCGAAGGAACCATGCAATGTCGAGGAGAAGAGTATAACTGCATTCTGATAACCTCTGCAGCAGGTAACACTCCTATGGGATCTGCCTAGAAGCAGTAAATGGCTTTGACAATAGATTTGGGAATAGATTTGGTTACCGTACTTCCGGTTTCAGAGCTATTGTTCCCTGGCTACTGTGGCCTAGGGAAGCAGCCAATCAAATACAATATGTACTTGATTAGCTGCAATGGAGGGCAGGGGGGACATTAAGCATCTAATAGACCTCCCATGTCTACATAACTAGGAGCCCTGTCACATGACCATGTTATCAGATAGGGGGGCTTGTTCACGTCATTGTGAGAGCAATAAAGTTAAATGCAAAAAAAACCCCAAAAAACTAGAAAGCGTCAAATGATATTAAAATGACTAAAAAGAATTAAAACATTTAAAAGCCCCCCCGACTGCCCCTGTGCACACACAAACAGAGGCGTATCTAGTGAAAATGGCGCCAATGGCAAGCACTGAAACTGCGTCCCTGTCAAAACATTTAGAATCCATCTTTCAGATAACATTAACAAAAAAAACTGTTAACAAAACTACAAGTCACGCTCATCAATCTTTCAATTAACATGTTATGGTTTGGCACTGATGAGCTGCACTAATGGGTACTGATAGGCAGCACTGATGGTTCTGTATTGATGGGCACTGATTTGCAGCATTTATGGGCACTGATAAGGCAACACTGATGAGGCAGCACTAACACTGATAGGTGGCACCGATAAGCTGCACTGATGGGCATTAATAGGTGACACTGATAGGTTACACTGGCACTGATGGGTGGCACTGATGAGCTGCATTAATAGGTGGCACTGATGAGCTGCACGGATAGGTTACACTGCTACTGATAGGTGGCACCGATAGGTAACACTGGCCCTGATCGGTGGCAATGATAGGTGACACTGGCATTTATGAGCTGCACTGATAGATGGCACTGATATGTGACAATGGCACTGATGAGCTGCACTGATAGATGGCAATGATAGGTGACACTGGCACTGACAGGTTGCACTGATGAGCTGCATTAATAGGTGGCACTGATAAGTGGCACTGATGAGCTGCACGGATAGGTTACACTGCTACTGATAGGTGGCACTGCCACTGATGAGCTGCATTAATGAGCACTGGTAGTGATAGGTCTAGGAGGCACTGACAGCCCCCCCCCCCCCTCCCTCGCCCACCCTCCCTCCCAAACAGTTAACCTACAAGCCGGCTCACTGTCTTGAGCCTGTAATTTAGCTGTCTGGTGACACTGCAAGGCAATATAGCGGCTGGCGGCCGGCCTGTAATTGTGTGTAGAATCTATAATCCGGCCCTGGAAAGAAGAGCCACTCACGAACGCCCACTTCATATGGCACCCATGGCACTCGCCATATGTGCCCTGGATAAGCCAAGGCACACAAATACAACCATATAGGGCATTCAAGTGTATGTAAATATAAATTGCACCACACACATCACAGTGAAAGCAAGATTTCTAGGGCCATCATTATCTCTAATCTAGGGATGCACCAATACCATTTTTTCTACAGCGAGTAGCGATACTTTTTTTTTTAGTACTTGCCAATTCAAATTACCGAAACCTACTGGCAACTGTTTTGTTAACACTTCGGCTGTCAGCAATAAGCATTGAAAAGTTATTTACAAATGAAATACATAAATTTTGTTTAAATTTTGCACTTTTTTCAATGTAAAACAAGTAAATATATCTTAAAGGTGAGAAATATTAACAAATAAAGCAAACAAAAACGTTTTAATTATTATTAGTTTATAAAATATAATAGAATAAAATAAAAATCAGCAGGAAAATAATAGTTAAATGGAGAAGGAGAATAAGGAGTTAATTAAGGCTGATTGAAGTAAATTAGGGGTTAATAAGGGTTTAAACACAGAGAGGAACATTTGATTAAAAAAAAAAAATTATATATATATATATATATATATATATATATATATATATTTACTTGACAGGTTGCTTTAAATAAGAAGTATAGCCAAAGCCCGTTTCTATGGGTCACAGGAGTACAATTAATTTTGCACTCATGTGACCCATTTTCAGCAGGGAGCAGGCTGAAGTCACCGATATCAATCCAGGCACCGCGTCGCACCGCGTCATCCCAACAATGGGAGTCTGGATCCTCCAAATGCCTGGACTGACACCCATCTCAGGCTCTCAGCAAGCCGATAAGAGCCTGCGATGGCTGCTCCCCGCCCCTTCCAGTGAGCAAGGGGGAATCAGAGCAGAGAGCTATGACTGACAGTCTGCAGCTCTCTGCTCGGGGAGCCCTGAGAACCGGGCCATCAGCTGTGTTCGATCGTTCTGTTCTCAGTGCAGAGGCGCCGGGGGGACAGATGCAGCATTGGACCAATGCTGCATCCACCTAGGTAAATATAATGCTGAAAAAAAATTCCTTTACTTCCCTTTTAAACGGGCTTCATCTGCAGATCAAAGTTCATCCCTTTGATCTGTAGATTAATAAACAGAAAGCTACAGAAAGAAACAATGTTTCTTTTTATCTTTCTGTTTCAGCTGGTGAGCAATGTTGTTGATAAATGGCTGCTTTTCTGGCAAAAACTGCAGATTTTATCATGTGTGTGGAAAATTAAAAATGGCCCTGGTGGGCAGTGGTTAATTTAAAGTGCCGTACGTTATATGCACCCCGACATAAAAATTTCCAATTTTGATAGACGTGTGCCTTTAACATTTTACTTAAAATCTAGAGCTGGAACAGTTTTCTTAATCAGCATAATTTTCTTTATTTTTACAGAGTATTATTATTACGAGTCCATTTTTTACAACGGTTCTTATTATTTGGAAGGCGCACAGACCGTGGAGGAGATGAATTCCATGCAAGGTTGTGCCACTGAGACCCTTTGTGAATTTGGCAGTGAATCAATCTGGGGAGCTCATTCCAAAAAGGAGACAAGATACAATTGTACCGGTGGGGCCGAAGAACGTTCTGGTTTCCCCACTACGCTGATCTTTTGCTGTTTTGCTCAGATTTTGCTCTATTTGTTAATATTTTAAAAATTGCACAAATATTTTTAAAGAACAAAATCTTGATTTGAGCATGCCGATTCGTACATCATAAGGAAATTTAAAATCTTTATTATTATTATACATGATTTATATAGCGCCAACAGTTTACGCAGCGCTTTACAATGTAGAGGGGGGGGACAACACAATTACAGTGCAGTTCAATACAAAAGGTACAGGAGGGCCCTGCACATAGAGCTTACATTGTAACGGGAGGGGGTGGTGGTCTACTTTATGGTCTATTTTGTTTAAATCTGAACACCAGACTCTCTATTTTTCCTGATGACTGTTATCAATGACAGTTAGCCCCCGTTCACGCCAAATCCGACTATTAAATCATGCGTCTTCAATTTTAAAGGCGCAGGTCAGTGCGACTTCAGGTGCAACTTGGCTGGCATCTGTGCGACTTCATAGATGTCTATACAAGCCGCACCTGAAATTTCCAAAAAATTGTGGAGGAACACATTTTTTTTCGAAAGTCGAAGTTGCACTAATTTGAACAGTTCTATTGCCGACAGTAGGGTGCGACTTGTCATGCGATTTGGACCTGTCAAATTGCATGAAAAGTCACACCAGTGTGAACGAGGGGGCTAAGTGCGAGAGAAAATTCCAACATTCTGGGTTGTCATCAGAACAGGAATGGAGAAAAAAAAAATTATCCCATGGGGATTCCTCCACTTTCGAGGGATGTCCTCAGACTTCCTGTTTTGGTTATGGGACAAGAAGTGAAAAGAATCTCCCAATTGGGACACAGATGATAAAAAGATAAAAACTGCTGACAGGAGTTATTCTTATTCTATCCAAAATAACACAAAAAATAAAAATGTTGCCCTTAGTTCTACTCAGGGCTTTTTTTCAGCGGGAATGTGGCAGAACTTAAAGCGGAAGTCCGCCGTTTTTTTTTTTTTTAAAAGCCAGCAGCTACAAATACTGCAGCTGCTGACTTTTAAAATAGTGACACTTACCTGTCCAGCGTGCCCGCGATGTCGGCACCCGAAGCCGATCTCTCAATTGTCTCTCGGGTGCTGCTGCTGCCATCTTTGTATGGGAATCAGGAAGTGGAGCCTTTCGGCTTCATTTCCCGGTTCCCTACTGCGCATGCGCGAGTAGCGCTGCGCAATAAGGATGGTCCCTGCTGTCTCTGGGATCCATGTGTTTCCCAGCAGACAGCGGGGGACCTTCGGAAAGGGGCGTAGATTCTGCGGAAAGGGGCGTACCTTCTGCAGAATCTACGCCGGAAGTGGGTGCAGATACCTGTACTGTACAGGTACCTGCACCCCCCTCCCCCCTGAAAGGTGCCAATTGTGGCGCCGGAGGGGGGGGGGGATTCCAATGAGCGGAAGGTCCATTTTAGGGTGGACCTCCGCTTTAATGTAATGTCAAGGGGTGCTGGGGTGTGCTGGAGAATCTATTGGTGCTGGCTGCTGGGGGATCTATTGCTCCTGAAGTGAATATATTTTTGCATGGTGGAGGTCTATTTTGTTGCTATGGGGGGCTTATGCTGCTGGTGGGGCCCATTTGTTTCTGAAATACATCCAGTTGTTTGAACCAACAATGCTGCTGCCTTATGTTTACAGTCAGTGACTATTTTATCACTATTGTATGGGAAGTCATATACAATTGTATCTTATGTTTACGTATTTATATCGCATATTGTAAATTATGCAACTCATCTTTAGATGGCTTGCGGGTCTCAATGTATCTCTGTTCCAGTAATGTATTGTATTGTATGTTGTATTTATGGAATAAAATGAATTTTGATAACCTTTAGTGCCTCCTTGCTCTCCAGCTGCATGCTTCACTCAAAGTCCTAAACCCTTTCTCTTTTTTTGCTGTGCAAAAGCCGGAATTGAGGTACCTCTGATTCCCACTTCAGAGGCCTCATCTAAAGTCCCAAACTCTTTTCTTTTTGATTTGTTTCTGAAAGGGATCTACTGTTGAGGGAGCGGTCTATTGTTGCTGGCGGTTGGAAGATCCAGCATCTCACAAAAGTGAGTACAACCCTCACATTTTTGTAAATATTTTATTATATCTTTTCATGTGACAACACTGAAGAAATGACACTTTCCTACAATGTAAAGTAGTTAGTGTACAGCTTGTATAACAGTTTAAATTTGCTGTCCCCTCAAAATTCTCAACTCAACACACAGCCATTAATGTCTAAACCGCTGGTAACAAAAGTGAGTACACTTGAGGATGGACCACTGGCCAGAACATGCTCAATATGCAATTGAGCTACTGGTCTGTCCTGCATCCAGCAGCACATTCAGTGCTGCTGGAGGGTTTGTAATGGATCATAGAGTGTGCCTGTCCACAGACTCCATTGATAGGCTCACATTCATAAAAATGAATCAGTCTTGGATCAGCAGCTATCAAGCACCTAATACTGATGTAACTGATTGCATTTTCTATGGATGCAGAATCCCTTGAAGAATGCCTATGCTGACTATCCTATACCTTCTCTAACTTGATGATGCTAGTTTCCAACAATATTTTTGGTTTAGGGCACCACCACCCAAGGCCCAATTTTTCTGCCCCTGTTTAACAGGAGCATGTAATTAAAATGTCTGACATAGTATTTCAAGGCATACAAAAGTATCTCTCGAACTTTGTGTGTCGGAAATTACGACGGAAAAGGTCTGATGGAGCCCACACATGATCGGATTTTCCGACAACAAGATCCGATCGCACATTTTCCGTTGGAAAGTCTGACAGTGTGTACAGGGCATAACTCTTCACAGGATTCAGTAAGAGCAGCAGGGACCATTGGCTCTGGCTGCTATCAATAAAAATCCAGTAAAGAGGGGGTGGGGCAGAGTTGCACTGTGTGTGTCAATAGACACAGACAGTATGGCTTGGGATCGGGCCCGGACATGTGCCACCATAGAAAGCAGGTTCTTATGACAGAGAAGAGGATGAAGAATAGAAGCAAGAATTGGCTTCGCTGCAAAATATTTAAATTATATGCACCTGTCAAACAGGTGCATAAAAATTGGTCCTTGGGTGTTAATTGTGCCAAATAAAACGTATACCAAAAAACTACTTCAAGATAAAATCAACATCCACAAAGCTAGGCAGCCTAGACAGTCTTAGAGAGATTCCAGATCCCCAAAAAATGTAATCAGCGACATCGTCATTAGGAGCTGCTGCTGATTCATTTTGACAAAGGTCAAAAGGACTAATTCAAATTTGACAAACAGAGTCTCTGAACAGACACGCTTATTTATCTGTCACAAAACCTCTGGCAGCACTGAATGCCCTTCAGAAAGCACACTGAATGGAGGGGCAGCTCTGCAGCTCAATTGCATACTGGGCAAGTTCTGGCCAGTGGTCTGTTCTCATGACCCATTAACTTAGTGGATCGTCCACTGGAAAGCTCTTCATGTCTGTTTTCGCCCTACGATAATCTTCCACCATATGATGCGGACACTGCCAATGGGATGTGGAAGCTGACAGCCCTAGGTGGCGAGGACTAAAAAAATGTTTAAATGCAGCACTTAGGCAGTCCCCTCCCCTTCTTCACTGTTCCTCCTTTGACCAACAGAAGCCTTAAAACTAGCTTTTCCATGAGACTGTAACCTACCATAGTCTGGAAAGGCTTTACATAAACTCTTCTTTAATGTGTCCTCAAGATAATTCATCCTGTGCTACCTCTGTGAGGGCTGAATGCATTCCAAGACCTTCCCCTTGTAACGGTGGTCAAGGACGGTTGCCAACCAATGATGATCCTTCTCCTTGAAGCCATGAATTCTTGGGTTCTTTCGCAGGCTTTGAAGAATAAGAGAGCCCATGCATTACACATTTGTGGAGGCATGAGAAGCAGAGTCCTCAGGGTCACTGAGGATTACACTATTTGGAATTGCCTCCTCCCAGCTACCTACTACTCTCAAGGTTTCTGGGGACTGAAAACCATCTCTTAAGGTTTGACGTACTGTATGTCTTGTTCTACTTCAATGCCTCCAAAACTGCCAGAATCCTCCTCCTTCCTCTTCTCTTGTGTGTCCTGTGGCATAGGAAGAATGGTGTCTGCATAAAGTGGGCTTTGAGAGGAAAAGAAGTCCTCCTCTTTCTCCTGCTGCTCTGCCTCAAGTGTCCTGTCCATAATGCCATGCGGAGTCTGCTCTAGCAGGAACACAACAGAGATTGTGTCACTGATGCATGCATGTCATGGCTCACCATCCTTGTGGCTTCCTCAGATGGTGACAGTACAGTGCATGCATCCTTTATGAGTAGCCATTGGCGCAGGGAAAAAAAGCCGAGCTGGCCTGAGCCTGTCGTGGTGCCATTCTCACACAGGTACTCGATGATGGCCCTCTGCTGCATGTGCAGCCACTGCAGCATTGCCAAAGTTGAGTTCCACCTGGTGGGCATGTCACAAATGAGGCGGTTTATGGGCAAGTGGAATTCCCGCTGAATTTCAGCCAACTGAGCACTGGCTGTTTATGACCGTCTGAAATGGTCACAGACTCTTCTGGCCTGCCTTAGAAGATCTTGCAAACCCGGGTACCCATTTAAGAAACGCTGCACCACCAAATTGAGGACAAGTGCCAGGCATGGCACATGTGTCAACTTTCCCTTTGAAAGGTTGGACAGAAGGTTAGTGCCAGTATCGCACACCCCCATTCCTGGCTCAAGCTTCTGAGGCGTGAACCACCTCTGGGCCTGTCCTTGCAGAGGCAAAAGAATTTCTGCTCTGGTGTGGTTTCTGTCCCCTAGACAGACCAGCTGAAACACTGCATGGCATCTTTTGGCAAAACTCATTCAATAGTCCCTTGAAAGCATAGGGGGTACTGGTGGTTCATAGGACAATTCAGCAGAGGAGGGTATGAAGGAGACGGAGGTGGTGGAGCTGACAGGTCTCACATCATCACCACAGCTGTATAGAGATGTGGCGGCAAAACAAGCTTGAATTTAGATGCTGGGAATGTGGGTGGAAGAGAGAATACATTTTTTTTCTATGCAGCAGCTGGGGCAGAGAAATTTGCCTGCTATACTCTACAGCTGGTGGTGTGCTGCTGGCAGACGAGTTGCAAGGACCTGTGACACCCTTTGCTATACCATCATCCCTGTTAGTAGAGGCTGCTGAGAGGTCATGAGATATAGTGGGGGTAGACATGAAAGGTGAGGAGGAGAAGAATTGTGTTCCTTTTGTGTGCCCTTGCCAATGGGCTGAGTGGTGGGAAGTCAAATGCCTTTGCAAGCATGTGGTATCCAAATGGCTGGTGCTTTTTCCCCTCTTGATTGGCTTGCAGCAGAGATTACAAATTGCAAAAGGCCCACGCAGCTGAGCTGTGAGAAGTGGGCCTGGAGATAACAGCTCCACAATCTGATGGAATAGGGTGGCTCCCTCTACTGTTCCATAATGGCTCCCTCTGGGGGACATCCTGCTTTATTGGGGTTTTTCTTCCCTCTCACTTTCCTCCTCTGCGGCAACCAAGTCACCTCAGTGACCTCATCATCCCCTTCATCCTCATCATCACTGGAGCCAACTTGGCAATATGCTATGGCTAGGGGAACTTGACTGCCAATTTGTTGTTTATCAGTGTTCTCTCCTCATTTTCTTGATGACACGCGCAGAAGCATGAAATATATTGAAAGTGAGGCTCGACGCGCACTACATGAGTCCTCCGTTTCCGTACACAGCTGAGACGCACGCCGATGCAATCTGGTGAGTGTTTTGATATACCACTTCGGGTGAAGCATTTTACTTTGAAGTACTTGAAGCACATAGCACTTTTATTTCACATGGCGATTGGAAACATATAGAAGATCCATTTATTCACATCTCACAGCAATGTTTGATACATAGATGGACTTATTTTCATGTTAATTGATTGTGTATTCACATATGCGATTTTGTTTGTTTGTATTGCACAACTGTCGCACCCTTTATTATTTTCCATTTTGCTTATTAGTTTTCACTAATTTTAGTAAGTCTATGATATTTATATTGGCGCCGTACCCATCTTCATTTGGGGGATGAGAAGGAGATGAGCATGCGTGGGAGTGACATTAATGCAGCCCGGCCAAGGCAAGTGACCGAAGGCATAGAACCCAGAAGAAAGACCGAGTGAAGAAAGAAGCGCCCGCAACCCACCAAAATGATCACAACGGATTGCTGGAGGGCTCAGTCAGACAGGAAAGTGTACAATGAATCAATACTAATAATGGGCAGAACTATGGAAGAGCCCTGGGCCCATCACAAAAAAAAAAATACAGAATTATGTTTATGAAAAAAAATGTACAGAATTCTGAGTTTGAAAGTCAGAATTCTGAGATTCAAAGTCAAAATTCTGAGATTCAAAGTCAGAATTGTAAGTTTAATTTTTTTTTACACAATTCTGAGATTAAAAGTCAGAATTCTGAGTTTGAAAGTCAGAATTCTGAGATTAAAAGTCAGAATTCTGAGTTTGAAAGTCAGAATTCTGAGATTAAAAGTCAGAATTCTAAGTTTAAATGTCAGAATTCTGAGTTTGAAAGTCAGAATTCTGAGTTTGAAAGTCAGAATTCTGAGATTCAAAGTCAAAATTCTGAGTTTATAAATATAATAGTCTCTATTAGGAAGATTTTAGGACCAATGAGCAATAATGTAGTAACACCCACAGACCATCATTCTACAGACATACTGTACATGTCTTCTGCTCTATATATGGATATGTTAATATATCTTAGTTACAGTACACAGTATAGGGAAGCAGGCAGTGCTGGGTTCTCTGGTTCCTCTACTGTACTAATAGTTCCTCATTTTGCTGTCTTATGCTGCCTCTTTTCTGTCATCTGCTCCAACAAGAAGAACCATGCTGGAAACGTGTGTATTGTGTGTGAGTGGAGGAAGGCAGCAGGACAATGTGTTTTATGGTTGTAATAAATTGATCATAGCAATTACTTATCTGGACTAATAGTTGTTTCACCATAGAAGAGCCCCGGGGCCATCATAAAATGAAAAACAAAAAAATACAGAATTATGATTTTGAAAAAAAAAAATTCTTACAGAATTCTGAGTTTGAAAGTCAGAATTCTGAGTTTGAAAGTCAGAGTTCTGAAATTAAATGTCAGAATTCTGTGTTTGAAAGTCAGAATTGAAGGTTTAAAAATAAATAAATAAATCTACAGAATTCTGAGATTAAAAGTCAGAATTCTGAGATAAATATGAGGACTGAGAAGATTTCCTTTTGATTAACTAACAAAAGTGTGCCCATTCTAGAGCTGGTAATATTGAGGATGTTCAGTATAATTTTAAAGAATAGTTTTTTGTGGGTAAGAGGCTTAGGGGAGGAGTATGGATGGTGTAAAAGTGGGAAGTATGTGCAGGAGAGGGAGAGGAATGTGGAGGGCATAACAATGGGCACTATGTACAGGAGAGGAGTATGGAGGGTATGGCAGTGGGCACTATGTACAGGAGATGAGTGAGCAGGGTATGACAGTGGGCAGTATGCACAGCAGAGGAGTGTGGATGGTTGACAGTGGGCACTATTTACAGGAGAGGACTGTGGAGGTAGGATGGGGCAGTATGTAGAGGAGAGGAGTGTGGAGAGAGACAGTTGGCAGTATGTACAGGAGGAGACTGTGGAGGGTATGATGGGCAGTATGTACAGGAGAGGAGTGTGGAGGGTATGACAGTGGGCAGTATGTATAGGAGAGAAGTATGGATGGTATGAGAGTGGACGGTGTGGACAGAGGAGGAGTGTGGAGGGTATGACAGCTGGTACTATGTACAGTAGAGGAGTTTATGAAAGTGGGCAGTATGTACAGCAGAGCAGTGTGGAGGGTATGATACTGAGCAGTATGTACAGGAGATGAGTGTGGAGGGTATGACAGTGGGCAGTATGCACAGGAGAGGAATGTGGAGGGTATGACCAAGAGCACTATGTGCAGGAGAGAAGTGTATGACAGTGAATGGCATGTACAGGAGAGGAGTGTGGAGGGAATGACAATGAGCAGTATGTATAGGAGAGGAGTGTGGAGGGTATGACAGTGAGCAGTATGTACAGGAGAGGAGTGTGGAGGGTATGACAGTGGGCACTATATACAGGAGAGAAGTGTGTGACGGTGGGCACTATGTACAAGAGAGGATTGGGGGGGTATGACAGTGAGCACTATGCACAGGAGAGAATTGTATGACAGTGGGTTGTACGCACAGAAGAGGAATATTGAGGGTATGACAATGGGAACTATGTACAGGAGAGAAGTGTATGACAGCGGGCACTATGTATAAGAGAGAAGTGTGGAGAGTATGACAGAGGACAGTATGCACAGAAGAGGAGTGTGGAGGGTATGACAGTGAGCAGTATGTACAGGTGAGGAGGATGAAGGAAAAATGTAAAGGTTTGTGGAAGAATGTTTAGGGACTGCGTAGTAGTTAAGTGGACCATACATGGATTGAAATTAAGCCACTTAAGCAGAGACCAGTCATAATCGATTTATGTATGGGCTAGCTGGTTGTACACAAGTCAATCTATTAATCAGTTGCCGACCGTGTCACGGAGATATACTGCGGCACAATGGCACTGCTGGGCGAAATCCCGTATGTGTACATCCTACCCTTTTTCAGCCACCAGAGGGCACCCGCTGCACGGTGGGGGACACGATGCAAGTAGCTGGGAGGGCACGATCGCCATTGGCCCACGCACGATCGTGTGCACGAGCGCCAGCATGGGGATTTGTGTGTGTAAACACACAAATCCCTGTGCTGTCAGAGGAGAGGAAGTAGGAAAAACTATAGGGCTCCTCTCCTAGTCACTCACATCTCCACACAGTTAGAACATGCAGAGGGAACACATATTTATCCGCCATTACTAGTAAAAAATAATAATAATAATAAAAATGCTATAAAAATGCCAAAAATCTTTCCTCTATTTTGTAGATGCTATAGCTTTTGCACAAACCAATCAATATACGGTTATTGCAATTTTTTTTACCAAAAATATGCAGAAGAATATATATTGGCCTAAACTGAGGTAAATTTTTTTTATTTTTTTTAAAGGATGGATTTGAGGATATTTATTATAGCAAAAAGTTAAAAAAAAATAGCTTTTTTCCAAAATTTTCGCTTTTTTTGGTTTACAGCGCAAAAAAATAAAAACCGCAGAGGTGATCAAATACCATCAAAAGAAATCTCTATATTGTAGGAAAAAAAAGGATGAAAATTTTGATTGGGTACAGCATCGAACGACCCGGCACTTGTCAGTTAAAGCAACGCAGTGCCAAATTGTAAAAAGTTCTCTGGTCAGGAAGTAAAACCTTCCAGGGTTGAAGTGGTTAATTGACTTATGCATTACCAGCCTGTCAGGTTTTTTCCAACTCGCCTGTCAGGTTTTTTAAGGTAATTTACTACATTTACAAAAACTGTACTCAAACAGGTGGCTTAACCACTTGCCGACCGCCACATGGACGTTTACGTTTGCAGAATGGCATGGACAGGCAAATGGGTGTATAAATATGTCCCTTTAAATTTGTGGGCGCGTGCGCTTGCCGCTGGCGGCACACACATACCCCAACCGCAAGCTCCATAATCCTGCCCGCTGGACCCGCGGACTCGATGTCCACAGGTGTCCTGCGATCGTGTGTCACAGAGCTGCAGAATTGGGGGGGGGGGGATGCTTGTGTCAACATAGATTAAAAACAAGTTAGCAGACACTGAAGACAGGTCTAGGAGAAACAATGTAAAAATAAGGGGGGTCCCTGAATTGGTGAAACCATCAGACCTGTGATCGATTTATTCACCTCCCTCTTACCTGACCTTTTTGACATGGAAGTCACCATTGATAGAATATACCGCTTACCTAAACCATTGTAAAACTCCCTGATAAAGTCCCCAAAGATGTGATTCTACGCCTGCACTTTTTTCACGTGAAAGAGCAACTAATGCTAGCAATGCCCAAACAGGAATGAATCTCATCCTAATATCAAAACCTGCAATTCTACGCTGACCTTTCTAAGCACACACTGCAAAAAAGAAGAAACCTGAACACTATCACAAAAGTGCTCAGAAACCATAGCATGCCCTACAGATGGGGTTAGCCAACTAAAATCACCATCACTAAACAGGACCAAACATATGTTGTAGATTCTCTGGACAAAGGTATTTCCCTGCTGAATGATTGGAAAATTCTTCCAGACCCCAGTGATGACAACAATGAAACAACAAATAGACGAGTGTCAACCCAGGACTGGAAAACAGTAATGAATAGGTGGTACTATGTGTCCATACGAGGCAATCCGGAATAGCCATTAGACTTGAACTCACCCCCCAATTCACTTGAGCAACAGTTAGCTGCACACAGGTAAAACCCACCAGAACCATGTGGAAGAGTTTTTCCATGTAGGATACTTTAAGGTTTATGGAAAGTTGAAATGTTCCCTAACAATCTGTTTTTGGATTTTTTTTCTTGTCTTTCCTTTTTTTTTCTGGAACTACACACATAAGTGTCAAGTCTCAAGTACAACGCACCACGGATTCTACAAATCCGGACAGAAACCAAGATCTGGAAGAAACAATATATGTCCAGAGGTATTCCTAGAACCACAGTGAGTAATCTTAACACACAACTGACAATGCCTTTCTCACATTGCCCACAAGAGGGAGCCCTTGTTGTATATATGTTCACACAAAGATCAATCCTAACACATCTACAACTACTATCACCATGGCTATCCAGTTCTTATCTATAAATACCAAAGGTCTTAATTACCCTGTAAAAGGGAAATCCTTGTGGAAAGAAGCCCTGACAAATAGATGTGACATTCTGTGTACTCAGGAAACTCACTTTTGCAATGTGTCCACTCCGGTATGCAAACACAGGAACTTTCCATACACTTTCTTTGCAAAGCAGATTCAAAGTCTAGAGGAGTGATGACTGCATTACGAGATACCTTAGCATTCGATTTGTGTGCACAATATACAGAACCCCAAGGTCGCTACCTAATCCTGATATGTGACATCAACCTGGTAACGTACAAAATTGTGAATGTGTGCGCTCCAAACAAGCACCAGATTCGCTTCTTTCACAAACTTATGAAGAAAATAAACACTCACAGGAAAGGAATGATCTGTGGAGACTTTAACATAGTGCCAGACCAAACCATGAACACAACAACAAAGGCGAAATGTCCAACTGCATCTCTTCAAGAAACCCTTTATAAAGAGGACCTATATCAGGGATATGCAATTAACAGACCTCCAGCTGTTGCAAAACGACAAGTCCCAATCTATGAGAACTAACACAAAAAATATTATTGCGCTGGTATCTAACCCCATATAGAATTTCTAAATTTGATACTCATGCTTCTCCACTATGCCGGAGGGAATGTAACAATATAGGTACTTTGTATCATATGCTTTGGGACAAAGTATTTGACATAGTTGCACAAATATTGAAACTTTGTTTCCCCAAAACTCCAGGATTGGCTATTCTATCCTTAGGTATAGACTTGCTTCCAAAAGATACCAGGGTAATAACGACCCCACACCTTACTAAGCACCAGACTAGTGATTATGAGACATTGGAAAGACCAGGAAGCACCTACATTGAAGGAAATAATAATAACGACTAAGCCCTTGTACACACGGTCGGAGAATCTGTCGGAATGAGTCTTATCGGACCGCGTCGTCAGATAATCCGACTGTGTGTGTTATGCATCGGACTGATTCCGTCCGAATCTCCGTCCGATCCAAATTTCCAACATGTTGGAAATATTTCCCGACCAACTGGGCCGGACGGACCTAATCCGATCATGTGTAGAGCATTGTGATCGACCAAGTGCCACGCATGCTCAGATCAAATTCCTACATCAAAGCTATTGGCTACTAGCCTGAATGTAGTCCCATCGTAACGAAATTACGTCATCACGTTCTGAAAGATCGGATTTTTCACCAACTTGGCCCGACCGTGTGTATGCAACAGTTTCGGACACAATCCATCGGACTAAATCCGACAGGCAAAATCCGACGGATTTGGTTGGCAAAATCTCCGACCGTGTGTACAGGGGCTAACACACACGCCACATACGAAATTATGTTTGCTTCACCCCAGGGCAAATTTCAATCATCACACAAACAATGGAAACCGTGCACTGATTGGTGTCAGACAAAAAGTTCTGGATGCTACTTATGACCTACATACAACCAAAAGACACGAAAAGCGTTTTGTTTAATTTCAGTTATTATTTTTCTCTTTTCTTTTCATTATTTGTTTAAGGTACATTGTATTCTGTTTCAAACATGTTTCTTTTCTTGCTCAAAGCAATAACCAAACCCTAACTAAAATGGGTAAATCATTAAGCACTACAAATGTCGGACACTCGCACGTGTGCATCAGGAGGGATACAGGGTTTGCCCTCCCAGGACACAGTGTGAACCCAGAAGGGGTGTCATAAGGGGAGACTCACCCCCTTACAATAAAAAAACAGTGGACATTGACTTGAATCATTCTAATAAGAAACTCGTCAATATATACATTGTATAAATGCCTACAAATCGCTTGGTAAAATATAAAAGCAGATGCTGATTTTATTATGTTTTTATTACCTTGTTATTGTGTTATGCTATATTCGCGGTATACTATGTACCTTTTTTTGACAAAATTCAATAAAAGTTTATTGAAATGAAAAAAAAAACATTGAACTAAAGGCTGTAATGTAACAAAATAGGTAAACAGCCAAGGAGGGGTTAATACTTTTGCAAGGCACTGTATATGTATGAATGTGTGTTAGGGACCTTAGGCTGTAAGCTCCTTAAGGGTATGGACTGATGTGAATGTACAATATATATGTACAACCCCTGTGGCGTCACAGGGGGGCGGGATCACTCAGTTACGTCACTGGGGGGCCCCGCCCTCAGCTATATAACAGCTGTCACGGCGGGACAAGCGTCACTCGGCGGCTACCTGCCATGGAGGCGGAACTGTTTTTTGTTTTTTTTTTCGTTCCCGGCAGCGCGGGATGAATTTAAATCACTGGAATTTTTGACTTTTGATTTTTTAATAGAAGACTCGTCCCAAGCTGTACCTGAAATTAATAATAAAATAAATATAAACTACATCATTTTTGCGCAAACCAATTAATATACACTTATTTGGATTTTTTTTTTTTTTTTTTTACTCAAAATATGTTGCAGAATACATATTAGCATTAATTGATGAAGATTTTTTTTTTTTTTTTTAAACTTGTTTCCTTTTGTTTAAAAGAAAAAACATTTTCCATAATAGCACAGTCAACTATAATAAAAATAAAATAACAATAATCTCCTGACCAAAGAGTTATAACCAATTTGCTCGCAACTTATCATCTTGTTAGTCAAAATAATTTCCTCACCCCGGTTCATGCACTTGGAAAAACCCTGACCCCAAATTCGGGGTCCCTCAGATGCATAGGTACATATGGAAATGCCTATGGAATAAATTTTAACCCTCACCTCCCTTCCATGGGGGAAAAAAAAAAGAAAACACCTCCATACCACATACAGTAATAATAGTTTTCCTCCTCTCCTGTCTGCCCCCCACTCCCCCCCCTTCCAAGGGGTAACAGCCGTAAACACACACTATACTGCATCCCGAAATCTGAAGGATATAATTTCCTCCTTCTGTGTAGGTTTTTTTTAAATTGAATATGTTCTAAAGCAAAAAGTAAAACATTTTTTTTTTTTTTTTTTTTTTATTTACAGTCTTTTTGTTTATAGCGCAAATAGTAAACACATTGGCGATCAAATACCACCAAAATAAAGCTCTATTTGTGTAATGGGTATGGGTACAGCATCGCACCACCGCGCAATTGTCAGTTAAAGTAACGCAGTAACATATTGCAAAAAAAAAATGGCCTGGTCTTGAAGGGGGTAAATCTTCCAGAGGTCAAGTCATTTTTATACTTATACTATATTTTTCGTTCTATATAAAGTTTTATAGGTTTGTCACAGTAAACATGCTAATAACTTTCAAAATAACATCATCATTTTATGGTGGTGATGACTAGTTTGCATTACATAGTAATCAGCCACACCTTACACAAGAAGCAACACAGAATTCAAATATTTAACCACTTCAGCCCCGGGCCATTTTGCTGGCCAAAGACCAGACCACTTTTTGCGATTCGGCACTGCGTCGCTTTAACTGACAATTGCGCAGTCATGCGACGTGGCTGCCAATCAAAGTTGATGTCCTTTTTTTCCCCAAAAATAGAGCTTTCTTTTGGTGGTATTTGATCACCCCTGCGGTTTTTATTTTTTTCGCTATAAACAAAAATAGAGCGACAATTTTGAAAAAAAAAATGCATTATTTTTTTACTTTTTGTTATAATAAATATCCCCCAAAAATATATAAAAAAAACATTTTTTTCCCTCAGTTTAGGCCGATACGTATTCTTCTACATATTTTTGGTAAAAAAAAATCGCAATAAGCGATTATTGATTGTTTACGCAAAAGTTATAGCGTTTACAAAATAGGGGATAGTTTTATGGCATTTTTATTAATATTTTTTTTTTACTAGTAATGGCGACGATCAGCGATTTTTATTGTGACTGCGACATTATGGCGGACACATCGGGCATTTTTTACACATTTTTGGGACCATTGTCATTTATACAGCAATCAGTGCTATATAAATGCAGTGATTCCTGTGTAAATGACACTGGCAGTGAAAAGGTTAACCAGTGGGTGGCAGTGTAGGGGTTCAGTGTTCCTAGGGGTGTGTTACTAACTGTGGGGGGGTTGGGCTTTAATTTAGTGAACACTGATCTCTGCTCCAATCACATGGAGCAGAGATCAGCGTCACTAGTTGCTAGGCAGAATGGAGAAATGCTGTTTACAACGGCATTTCTTCATTCGGCCGCTCCGTGAGACGATCGCGGGTATGCCCGCGGCGATCGAGTCCGCGGGTCCTGCGGCCGGACTCACGGGGGTCCCGAGCAGCGCTCCCAATGGCAGGGTGGCAAATTTAAAGGGACGTACAGGTACACCCATTTGCCTGCCCATGCCATTCTGCCGACGTACATCGGCATGCGCTGGTCGGCAAGTGGTTAAACTATGCTGATAAGCATGCCCTATTGCAGCATTACAGCAAATCCAAGGGGCTCTCTGTAAATAACCACAAGCTATTACTGTTCAACAATTATTCGGTGGAAGTTTCCAAACAGCACAAACTTTGCTCCAGTCTTCTCTCTTCTACACCAACACAATTTTAAATTTTCATTGGCATACCTGGCCATCCTGCCCCTACAATCTCCCCAAGGTGATGCTATTTTGCATAGAAATTTGGTGTTTTATATTGTAGGCCTGTAATTCTTAGCAATAACACACTTAAATCTGTCCAAACAATAGTCTAGCAGACATCCCGGGTATGATAAAGTTTGAAACACAAAATCATAAATTATAATATAATAAATAAATATAAATAATTATAAAAAATTATAATATAATAATAATAAAATTAATTTCTCCACGATTCACTATCACTCAATTCTGCAAGTGTTTTCATTTGCTATCGCTGTTTTCTAGCTGGTCTAAAACCACTTTTGACATAAAAGGACACTTTTTGGTTGCTGCGGACAATCTCCAGTTTTCAGGCAGAAAGAACAGTATACATTATATAAAACATCATGCAGGGCAATGGACAAAGCACCAGGGGCAAAAGGGATGTGAAATTATTTCATACAGTAATGTAATCTGTAAGTGTATACAGTATATATAGTATAAAGTGTACTGTTTGTGATTTTTACATTTTTTGAATTTGCCGTGGTGCTTGCAGGGAATGGAGTCCAGCACACAGAGGCATCGGGCGGAGGACAGAGCCCACAGACACAGCAGGGGGACATTGCAGGATCCTGGGGACAAGGTAAGTACACTGGACCAGGATCCTGCAATGCAATCCCGAGTGGCTCAGGGTTACCGGTAATGGTACTGAAATTTAACCCTGAGCCACACCTTGGCACTGTGAACACACAACTACACTATGTTTACTTGGTTGTGATATTTCACCACATTTTTCATGATTGGACTATCTATGGGTCACCTTGATTAAACCCAATTGGTCTTGAAGTTTTCTGTTATATGCACTTCATCACTTTATATTACACATTTTATCACAGCACTATTGCCGTAAATATTTAAATATTTAAATACTTGTATATCACCTTCAAGTTTTAATATTTTGATATGCTATGCACATATGCACTTTGTTATATTTTTATTTTTTCCCCGACATCATTATTTTAGATATATTAAGCACGTCTGCACTGTGTTTTTTTAGTTTTTATTATTTACATTATTATATTTTTGATACCTTTTTTAAGATACAGATTGAGTATTTAGCAGCTGCTGAGTTCTATTTAGGAGCGCAACACCATTTTTTACTTATCTAGATTTTGAGTCTAGCTGCTATTTATTGTATGTCTCAGAGCAGGTGTAGAGCGAAACTGGATGGTGGAGGGTCCAAGAAAATTTTTGCCCAGGGTCCACGGGCCACCACTGCCTTGTTAAAAAAGAAGCGCTATGCAACGTGGAAATATTTACTGCTATAAAATGTTGAGGCTCATAAACAAACATTGTTCAAATTCTAATACAACCAACCTCATTACATGTTCCTCGCACGCAAAACTTTGATTACAATGCCATAAAATTTACCCACGGTGCATATGTAATTGCAAATAGTATCCTAATTTCAACCACATAATACAATGTATGTTCTATCTACTCCTGCATGTAAATATGAAAAAAAAAAATAATTAAACTACACATATCTTTAGTAATATGACCAGCATTTAATTTCCATATCTTTCCCCACCCTGTGACTTATTTTATATAAAGCTCATTGGAAATCAAGGTTAGCAGAGCTTAAAAAAAAGCCATATCTAATCATACAGGCGGTGGAGTATCTTTACAATGATGTCTGTAGTACAGCTATATATTCTACTAGCAGCTTTTGCAGGATCCAGTAAGTAAATGGTTTTCTTCTGTCTAAACATCTATCTAATTTTTTTCTCCTCTCTTTTTGATGTCTTTTTTTTTTTTTCATTGTTTTCTATTCTTTATTTTAAATTTCTTGAATCTGTTTTACTGTATTTCAATATTTTTATTACAGTAATAGGCAGTGGTGGCCCATCCATTAGGGATGCACAGGCGCCGCCCCCCCCCCCCCCCCCCATCCATGTGTCCGGCCCCCTAACTTACATGCAGGTTGCCGGACACACAGATTCCAATTGGTGGGGGGGGGGGGGGAGGTTTGAAGCATTGAAGCACGTGATTAGAGCCGGAGGCTCTAATAAGCTTCAAAAAAGGGTGGGCTTGGGACACAGAGCACTGCGATCCGAGCCCACCCAGTTGTGTGAGAATAGAGAATGAATATTCACTATTCTCACGCTGATCCTAGTCCCGGTCAAACAGGAAGTGGGTCCAGAGACATGTCACCTTATTGGCTGAATGGACAGGCGATCCTATTGGATGCCTGGGAGAAGGAGGAGGGAGGAGACGCCATGATACAGAGGAGGAGACGCCCATCCGCTGCCCATTGCACATAGGAGCTCTGCCCGCCCGGAACCTAGATGGGTTAAGAGCGGGGCTGGATGACCAACCGTGAGACCCCCATGGCTGACCGGGGAGGGGGTGTTTGTTTTTCATCCCGCCCAAAAAAAAAAAAAAACAGCCACCACTGGTAAGAAGACAATGCCATATAAGTCACAATCTTTGAACAATAATGCAAACAGATGTTAAACCAAACTGAAATTCAGGAATGCTTTTCCCTCATAAACCCTCCTAATGTTAAACAGGGAGATCTCCAACATTAAACATTATACCGGTAAAGATAATGAAACATTATAGTTAAATTTAAGTTATTACCAATAGGGTCAAGGAATGCATGGCCAATCCACTAGGGACTGATCGCGCGATATCCCATCAAGCCATTTTGATATGTGATACTGGTAATGCCTATGTCATAGGGGAAAAGATCTAGGGGGTAGTGAAAAGGAGAAAAAAAGGGGGGGTAGGAAGGGGAGGAGAAAGGAAAAAAAAGGGGGTAGGAAGGGGAGGAGAAAGGAAAAAAAAGGAGGTAGGAAGGGGAGGAGGAAGGAAAAAAAAGGGGGTAGGAAGGGGAGGAGAAAGGAAAAAAAAGGGGGTAGGAAGGGGAGGAGAAAGGAAAAAAAAGGGGGTAGGAAGGGGAGGAGAAAGGAAAAAAAAGGGGGTAGGAAGGGGAGGAGAAGGGGAAAAAAAAGAGACCAGTAAAAGGGTAACCCTTTTGTACATTCCTATGAGTATCATCAGCATAAAACTCTATTTTCTGTAAAAACATCTTCCAAGTATAAAAGAAATCAGGCAAAACAATTAAAACAATAAGAGAGAAGGAGAAAAAAGGGAGTAGATCAAGGCAAGGAAAAAGAAAGAGGAAAAAGAGGGCCAGCCAAAAATTCAGATAAGTATCTTATCCATTCAAATCACGTCATCCCGACAACAAAATCCATGGATTTTTTTTCCAACGGATGTTGGCTCAAACTTTCGGGAATTACGAACGCCAAGAACACGGTGACGTACAACACGTACGACGAGCCAAGAAAAATGAAGTTCAGTAGCCAGTGCGGCTCTTGTGCTTGATTCCAAGCATACATAGAACTTTGTGCGGCGGAATTGTGTGCACACGATCGGAATTTACAAGAACGGATTTTGTTGTCGGAAAATTTGAAATACAGATCTCAAATTTTTTGTCACGGAAATTCGGATGGAAAATATCCTACACACGGTCGGAATCTCCGAAACAACAAGCTTCCATCTAATATTTTCCATCGGAAAATCTGACCGTGCGTACGAGGCATTACTGTTTTCTTCTTTTGCTCATATTTCCTTGTTTTATTTTTTTTTTCCTCCATATTTTTTAATTTCAATCTTTTTATTGTATAACGCTCAAAATACAGGACATGAAAGAGTAGCAAAGCCAGAACTCTGGTTATATTACCAGAACAGAAGCATAAGTTATAACATAAAAATGAGGACAATGAAAAATAAAATACGCTTCGTAGAGCCTCGAAGTTTACATGTGTAACAAACGTGACAGGGAAAAAGGCTCATAATCAAAAGCAACCCATTTACGCAGGAAAGCGTTCCAAATGACCAAAAGGTCAATGGAATCTACTATCAGGGTTCTCAGACAAGGACAAAAATGGGGCCTGACCCCCGACATAGAAAAAAGCAATAAATAAAAATTTATGGAAGAAAAGATGGCTCCCAAACCTTTTCACGCCGTTTAGTGGTATCATTAATCATACGTGCAAGTTGTTCATTGAGCTTCTTACATGTTTTTTTATGTTCTTACTTTCTTCTTTCCTTTTTTTCCACTAATTTTGCCTTTTTTTAAAAATTGTATCTTTCCATTTTTTTCCCCATTTTTTTTTCTTTGTCTTTCTTTTTCAGTTTATTTTTTATTTTTCCTTCTTTTTCTTTCTTTACTCTCAATTCTTGAATTACATTTTCTTGTATCCTTTTTTAAATGTTCCTTCTCTTTTATTTCCTTTCTCCACTTTCATTTTTTATTTTCTTCCATAGTTTTTATCTTCTCTCTCTGATTTTATTTTTCATTTCTTCTTTTCCTTGTATTTTCTTGTTAATTTTTTCTTCCATATGTTTTATCCTCTTCTTTTTGCACTGAACGTTCCCTTTTTTATTTATTTTTTTTATTTTTCTTTTCTTTTCTTTTTCTTTTCTTACATCTTCAATTTCTTATTTTGCTTGTATTTCCTTGTTTATTTTTCCTTCCATATGTTTTTTGTCTCTCTTTTCTTATTTACTTCTATAGTTCCTATCTTCTTTCTATTTCTTCTATACTTTTTTTCTCTTTTCTTTGACTTTCTTGTTTCTTGTCAATTTTTGTTCTCCCTTCTTTTCTTTGTATTTCCCTGGTTTTTTTCTTTCTTTCTTTCTTTCTTTCTCTCTTTACTTTCTTTACTTTCAATTCTTTAATTTCATTTTCTTGTATCCTTTTTTAAATGTTCCTTCTCTTTTATTTCTTTTCTCCACTTTTCATTTTTTATTTTTATTTTTTTTCCATAGTATTTATCGCCTCTCTCTGATTGTATTTTTCATTTCTTCTTTTCCTTGTATTTCCTTGTTCATTTTTTCTTTTATAAGTTTTATCCCCTTTCTTCTTTTATTTTTGCCTCTATACTTTCCCTCTTTTTATTTTTATTTTTTTTATTTTTATTTTCTTTCTATTTTTTCTTTGTCTTTCTTTTTTATTTCTTCTTTTGCTCATATTTCCTAGTTTATTTTTTCTTCAATATTTATCTTCCATCTTTCTTCTTTTCTTTGATCCTCTCTAATTTTGCCTTTTTAATTATCTTTCCATTTCTTCCTCATTTCATTTTACTTTGTCTTTCTTTTTTTTTTCTCCTTCTTTTCTTTTCATTCTTTTATTTTTCTTTGCTTTTTTTAAATTTAAGTTCAGTTTCTTCTTTTGCTTGTATTTCCTTGGTTATTTTTCCTTCCATGTGTTTTATTGTCTCTCTTTTCTTATTTTCTTCCATAGTTCATATCTTCTCTTTCTTCTTTTCTTTTTTCTTCTATACTTTTTTATTTTCTTTGACTTCTTGTTTCTTTAAATTTTTTGTTCTTCCTTCTTTTCTTTGTATTTCCCTGCTATTATTTTTTTTTCTTCCATAATTGTTATCTTCTCTCATTCTTCTTCTATCCCCCCCCCCCACCCCCCGCAAATTTTTCCTTATTTTTTTATTCTGTTATCCTATATTTTTACAATTTTGTTCTTTGTCTTTAATTTTTCCTTCCTTTTAAATTTTTTTTTGCTTCTTTTTCATTTGCTACGCTATTTTTATGTTACAGGTTACACTAAAATGTGTAATTACTGTAAGTCAGAAAATTATGAGGAACGCATCTGCCATCATAAAGGTGTATATTGCGCAGATGATGAAAAATGTGCAGCCACGATCTATGAATACTACGAAGGTATGTTTCTAATTTCCCAGAAAATACAAATAGATTGCATGTGGTCTTTTTTTCATAAATACATGATTTGATTTGTTAACTATTTCCTAGGGTATTAGCTATATTTTACAATATTATCTGCTTCATTCATTAAAAGGTTCTAATTCTTAAAGTGATTGTAAAGGTAAAAATAAATAAATAAATAAATAAAATTAACCACTTAATAACCGCCCTATAGCCGAATGACGGCTTTAGGGAGGTTTCTTAACTGTGGGAGGCCGTCATATGACGTCCTCCCAGAATTCCGCTCTCGCGCGCCCCCTGGGGCGCGCACTCGAGAGCATCCGTGACCGCCGGGTCCACAGGACCCGGCGCATCACGGATCACGGTAAACGGCCGCTCGTCGCGGCCGTTTACCACGTGATCGCTCCGTCAAATGACGGAGTGATCACTTGTAAACAAACCGGCGTCATGTTATGACGCCGGTTCCTCCCTCCCCCTCTCTGTACCGATCGGAACAGCGGAGGGGGAGGAGATCGGTGTCAGCAGCGATGTGGGCTGCATCTGCAGTGCCCACATCGCTGCTCACCAAAAATTAACCCCTCAATTCCCTGCAAAAACTCTGCAATACCCTGCCATTAGTCTGCAATAGTCTGCCATAGTCTGCAATAGTCTGCAATAGTCTGCCATAGTCTGCCATAGTCTGCAACACTCTGCAATAGTCTGCAACGCTCTGCAATAGTCTGCAACGCTCTGCAATACCCTGCAACGCTCTGCAATACCCTGCAACACTCTGCAATGCTCTGCAACACCCGCCAATACCCTGCAACACTCTGCAACGCCCGCCAATACCCTGCAACACTCTGCAACGCTCTGCAACACCCGCCAATACCCTGCAACACTCTGCAATGCTCTGCAACACTCTGCAATGCTCTGCAACACCCACCAATACCCTGCAACACTCTGCAATGCTCTGCAACACCCGCCAATACCGTGCAACACTCTGCAATGCTCTGCAACACCCTCCAATATCCTGCCATACTCTGCAACGCCCGCCAATACCCTGCAACACTCTGCAACGCTCTGCAACACCCGCCAATACCCTGCAACACTGCAATGCTCTGCAACACCCACCAATACCCTGCAACACTCTGCAATGCTCTGCAACACCCACCAATACCCTGCAACACTCTGCAATGCTCTGCAACACCCGCCAATACCGTGCAACACTTTGCAATGCTCTGCAACACCCGCCAATACCGTGCAACACTCTGCAATGCTCTGCAACACCCTCCAATATCCTGCCATACTCTGCAACGCCATACTCTGCAACGCCATACTCTGCAACGCCATACTCTGCAACGCCCGCCAATACCCTGCAACACTCTGCAACACCCGCCAATACCCTGCAACACTCTGCAATGCTCTGCAACACCCACCAATACCCTGCAACACTCTGCAATGCTCTGCAACACCCGCCAATACCGTGCAACACTCTGCAATGCTCTGCAACACCCTCCAATATCCTGCCATACTCTGCAACGCCATACTCTGCAACGCCATACTCTGCAACGCCATACTCTGCGATACCCAGCCATACTCTGATATACCCAGCCATACCCAGCCATAGTCGGTGATACCCTGCAATACCCATCCATAGACACCCCCCCCTCCCGCCGCCCTCCGGTGCTTCTACCGACTCGCCAATACTATCAAATCCAGAATCTTTTTTTTTTTTTTTTTTTTCAGGCTTCCCAGCTTAGAGGTGAGATGCGGGGTCTTATTGACCCCACATCTCACTGTAAAGAGGACCTGTCATGCCATATTCCTATTACAAGGGATGTTTACATTCCTTGTAATAGGAATAAAAGTGATCAAAAAATTTATTTTTGGGGAAAAAAATGTCAAACTAAAATAAATAAAGTAAAATGAACAATAATTTTTTTTTTTTTTTTTAAAGCGCCCCTGTCCCCATGTGCTCGCATGCAGAAGCGAACGCATACGTAAGTCCCGCCCACATATGAAAACGGTGTTCAAACCACACATGTGAGGTATCGCTGCGTACGTTGGAGCGAGAGCAATAATTCTAGTCCTAGACCTCCTCTGTAACTCAAAATATGTAACCAGTAAAAAAAAAATTAAATCGTCGCCTATGGGGATTTTTAAGTAGCGACGTTTGGCGCCATTCCACGAGCCTGTGCAATTTTGAAGAGTGACATGTTAGGTATCGATTTACTCGGTGTAACTTCATCTTTCACATTATGCAAAAATTGGGCTAACTTTACTGTGTTTTTTTTTTTTTTAAGCACAAAACAGTTTTTTTTCCAAAAAAAAGCATTCGAAAAATTGCTGCACAAATACCGTGCGAGATAAAAAGTTGCAACGACCACCATTGTATTCTCCAGGGTGTTTGCTAAAAAAACATATATAATGTTTTGGGATTCGATGTAATTTTCTAGCAAATAAATGATGATTTTTACATGTAGGAGAGAAATGTCAGAATTGTCCTGGGTGCTCCAGAACACCTGATGGCGCTCCCTGCATGTTAGGCCTCTGTATGTGGCCACACTGTGTAAAAGTCTCACACATGTGGTATTGCCGTACACGGGAGTAATAGCAGAATGTGTTTTGGGGTGTAATTTGTGGTATGCATATGCTGTGTGAGAAATAAACTGATAATATGACAATTTTGTGAAAAAAAAAAAAAAAGTAAAAAAAATCTTGATTTTGCAAAGAATTGTGGGAAAAAATGACAACTTCAAAAAAACTCATCATGCCTCTTACTAAATACCTTGGAATGTCTTCTTTCCAAAAAGGGGTCATTTGGGGGGTATTTGTACTTTTCTGGCATGTTAGGGTCTCAAGAATTGAAATAGGCCGTCAGTACTTCAGGTGTGATCAATTTTCAAATATTGGCACCATAGCTTGTGGACTCTATAACTTTCACAAAGACCAAATAATATCCACCAATTTGTACTTATTTTTACCAAAGATATGTAGTGGTATAAATTTTGGCCAAAATTTATGAAGAAAAAATTACTAATCTGCTAAATTTTATAACAGAAATGAATAAAAATTCATTTTTTTACAGAATTTTCTGTATTTTTTCTTTTATAGCACAAAAAATAAAAAACCCAGCGGTGATTAAATACCACCAAAAGAAAGTTCCATTTGTGTGAAAAAAAGGACAAAAATTTCATATAGGTCCAGTGTTGCATGACTGAGTAATTGTCATTCAAAATGTGAGAGCACCGAAAGCTGAAAATTGGTCTGGTTATTAAGGGTGTTTAAGTGCCCAGTGGTCAAGTGGTTAAAATAAAATTTAATAATAAAATTTATATGTGTGTGGTTTGCACAGAGCATCTCTGAGCCTCCTCCTCTCTGGCCCCCCACCTTCACTCCTGGCTCCTCCCCCCTGCTGAGTGCCCCCACATACAGCCGCTTTGCTATGGTGGCACTCATGCTTGTTGCTCCCGAGCTGCACTGTGTGTGTCTATTGACACACACACACAGCTCGGGCCCTTCCCCCTGCTTCTTTCTCGAGATTGCTTTGTATTCTGTGAATGATCTACAGAAGGAGTCAGACTGTATCTGTCCTGTAGGTTGGGTCAGTGACATATCCTCAGTGTGCACTGGTTGAGGAATAAGGGGGACACTGGTGGGCATCCTGATGTTAGATGGAACTCTTTGATAGAGATTCTGATGTAAAGGGGACTCCAATGAGGACTTTGATAGTAATCCTGAAGTAAGGGGCACTCTGATGGGACCTTGATGTGAGGAGACTCTATTAGGAATCCTGATGTAGGGGAGACTTTGATGGGGACCCTGATGTAAGGGACTTCTTTGATAAGGACCCTGATGTAAGGGGGGCTCTGACAGGGATCCTGATGTTAGAGGGTACTCTGATGGGGACCCTGATGTAAGGAGGGACTTTAATAGATGTAAGGAGGGCTCTGATAGGTATCCTGATGTAAGGGGTACTCTGATGTAAGGAGATACTTTAATAGAGATCCTGATGTAAGGAAGGATCTTCTAGGGATCCTGATGTAAAAGGGGCTCTGATAGGAATCTTGATGTAAGGAGGGCTCTGATAGGGATCCTGATGTAAAGAGGGGCTCTGATAGAATCCTGATGTAAAGAGCGGCTCTGATATGAATCCTGATGTAAAGAGGGGCTCTGATAGGATCCTGATGTAAGGGGGGCTCTGATAGGATCCTGAAATAAGGAGGGCTCTGATAGGGATCCTGATGAAAGGGGGGCTCTCATAGGAATCCTGATGTAAGGAGGGCTCTCATAGGGATCCTGATGTAAGAGGGAACTGTAAAAATGTAAAAAGGGACTCTGATGTAATCTGATGGTGACTCTGATGTAAGAGGGGACTCTGATGGAGACTCTGATGTAAGAGGGAACTCTGATGTAAGGAGGTACTTTGATAGAGATCATGATGTAAAGAGGGCTCTGATAGGAATTCTGATGTAAGGAGGGCTCCAATAGGGATCCTGATGTAAGGAGGGCTCTGATAGGGATCCTGATGTAAGGAGGGCTCTGATAGGGATCCTGATGTAAGGAGGGCTCCAATAGGGATCCTGATGTAAAGAGGGCTCTGATAGGAGTCCTGGTGTAAGGAAGGCTCTGATAGGGATCCTGGTGTAAGGAAGGCTCTGATAGGGATCCTGATGTAAAGAGGGCTCTGATAGGGATCCTGATGTAAGGAGGGCTCTGATAGGGATCCTGATGTAAGGAGAGCTCTGATTGGAATCCTGATGTAAGGAAGGCTCAGATAGGGATCCTGCTGTAAGAGAGAATTCTGATGTAAAAAGGGACTCGGATGTAAGGGGGTCTCCGATAGGGACCCTGGTGTAAGGGGGTAGTCTGATGAGGACTCAGATGTAAGAGGGGACTCTGATGTAAGGGGGAAACCTGATGGGGACTCTAATGTAAGGAGGCACTTTGATAGAGATCCTGACGTAAGGAGGGCTCTGATAGGGATCTTGATGGAAGAGGGGACTCTGATGTAAGGGAGAACTCTGATGAGAGCCCTGATGTAAGGAGGGCTCTGATAGGGATCCTAATGGTAAATCCATTCTAATGGGGACCCTGATGTGAGGGAAACCTTGATTTGGACCCTGATGTTGATGAACTCTGATAGGAATCCTGATGTGGGGGAGACTTTGATGGGGTCCATGATGTACAGAAGGATTTTCATAGGGATCCTGATGTACTGGGAGGCGGGCATTCGGGTCATGCGACCGCTGTTATTGGCTGTCACAGTGGTCACATAATCAGAAAGCTCCCGATAGCTAGCACACATCGGGAGCTTTCCGGTACATGGCAGCTACCATGCTGGGAAGCACGCAGGGAGGGCCCCAAGTAGTTTTATATATTTGGCCGATCGGCATTAAGGCCCACCCATTGAGCAACCGCATATATGTATGTGGTCGGCGTCTAGGGGTTAAAAGAATATCTGAGTTGATATGTAATGAAAAGTAGTAAAAAGTATTTAATACAAAATTGAAAGCATTTCCAGCAATGGCTGCGTTTATATCTGCAGATATTACCAAGGAACGTACAGGCTTTTCCATTCGCTATTACTGTGTTCGATCAAGTCGCTGTGGCATCATTGAAAGTTACAGTTATAACATGACAACGATGTGGATGGCTACCGCCTGCTGCGACACCGACTTTTGTTTCCCAGATTTGCCTGCAAGTAAGTATCTAGAACAGGGGTGGCCAACCAGACGAAGACCAAGAGCCACATTTTTTACCGAGTTACTGCAAAGAGCCACATCATACGCATGGCACACATGAACATCACCCCATCCCTTCCTCATACACACATACTTTCACACACACACTGCACACACTGTTTTAACACTACAAAGACCACAGGCCAGTCATTTTCATCAAGTCAGTAATCTTCCTTTGAAAGTACATCCATGTGACAGAAGACAGCAGCTCATCTAATTTCCAAAATACAAATTGTCTTACAAACAGTGAACTGGTCAGGATAACAATAAGCAGTTAATGGGTCTTCTAGCCTGAACTAGCAGTAAATTCTTCCAAAAAACATCACAGAAAGCATGCAGCACACACAGAGCTCTGGATAAATAAGTGAAAAGAAGCTGAAATGGTTAACAGCCAGCCGTGTGTCACACTATCAACAGACAGAGAATGTGCTGAGCAGATCTTATCAGTGTTCAGGTGAAACAGTTATTAAAAAAAAAGTACAGAGCAAGACAGAGGGAGGACAGATCAGTAACCTGCACACTTGTGGTCATACCTTTTTGTATCTCATCGGCTTCAGATACAGCGTGTTTCTCCTTCCTCTGCCCCCCTTCAGCCTCACTCCAGCGCCTATGTATTCAAATGTGGCGGGCTGGGGACACTACATGCTGATTGGCTGATGATGTGTGGGAGGAGCGGAGGAGTGCAGAGACTCGGGCTGCCTGTCACTAAACCAGCCCACTGAACCATCGGCCCAGTCCGAACGCAAAAGCCGAATGAACCAGCCCGAACGCAAGAGCCGCAGGAAACCGATCAAAGAGCCGCCGGTTGGCCACCCCTGATCTAGAATAATCTGCAAATTTTTATTTTTATTTTAGTTAAAACTGTATTTTGAGAGAAACATGGAAGGGTGCCTTTGCTGACCCTTTTCTCTTTTGTAGTAACCTTAATCCTAATCCTAATGCCGCGTACACACGATCGGACTTTCCGGCAGACTTGGTCCAGCAGACCAAAATCCATTGGACAATTCCCCAAAAGTCAGACGGACCTAGAAACAAAACATGTTTCAAATTTATCCGACGGACTCAATTCCGACGGATTAAAAATCGGGAAAACCGTTTCGTCTGTGTGCTGGTCCGACGAGCCAAATATGACGCAAGGGCAGCTATTGGCTACTGGCTATTGAACTTCCTTGTTTAGTCCCGTTTACGTCATCACGTTAGTCCCGTTTACATCATCCCATTTACATCATCACACAAGGGCAGCTATTGGCTACTCGCTATTGAACTTCCTTGTTTACTCCCTTTTACGTCATCACGTTCAAAGCAAACGGACTTTCGAACGGACTTAGTCCGGTTGTGTGTGGCCAAGCCCGTTTTGTTCAGAAAGTCCGTCGGACCTCCACCGAAAGTCCATCAGGAAGACCGTCGGACCTAGTCCGGTTGTGTGTACTCGGCATAACCCTTTGCTTACCAAAGTGTTGTTATTAGAACGTCAGTCACGTTTACGGTTAGTGTTATGCCTCGTACACACGATCAAACAATCCGGTGGAGAAGTCCAGCGGACCCAAGTCCGCCGTACAATCCGCCCGTGTGTAGGCTGCAGCGGACTTTTTTTACCCAAAAGTCCGGCGGACTAAGAAAGTATTTTTGCACTTCAATCTGTCTGCCGGACTCGCATTTCGGCGGACAGTATGGCCGTGTGTGCGCCAGTTCGCCATACTTTTGAAATGAATGGACTTTTCCCGCCCGGAGAAAAGTCCGCTCATTTTGAGCACGTCTCCAGGTAGCCGGGACCAGCGAAGGAGGCGTCGCTGGCCCGGTCACCTGGTATGGACTTAAAGGGGAATCCCTACGCCGAAAAATTGGTGTGGGGGTCCCCCCCTAGGTCCATATCAGACCCTTATCCGAGCACACTACCCGGACGGCCAGGAAAGGGGGTGGGGACGAGCGAGCGCCCCCCCCCCCCCCTCCTGAGCCATACCAGGCCGCCTGCCCTCAACATGGGGGGGGTGCCTTGGGGAAATTCTGATTGTGTGTCCACAATTTTGATGCACAAAGTGAACATTGAACTTCATTTTTCTTGGCTCGTCGTACGTCACCGCGTTCTATGCAAGACAAGTTTGAGCCAACATCCGTCGGAAAAAAAAAAAACATGGATTTTGCTGTCGGAAAATCCTATCATGTGTACAGGGCATAAGACTAGGATGCCATTAAAGTTCATGTGCTTACCTTGAAAGTAGTACTCTCCCAAGAGTATCACAGGAAGATCAGGAGATGCTTAATGCCCCCATTGCCCCTATTGGAACTGGAAGCTGCAGCGGCTAGTTTTGTGAATAATAAAGCACCAGGGGTGGGTGGTTTTCCAGTTGAAGTGTATAAAATATATGGTGAAATGCTGTTACCTACCCTACTTAACCACTTCAATACCGGGCACTTAAACACCTTCCTGCCCAGACCAATTTTGAGCTTTCAGCGCTGTTGCACTTTGAGTGACAATTGCGCGGTCATGCTACACTGTACCCAAATGAAATTTTTATCATTTTTTTCCCACAAATAGAGCTTTCTTTTGGTGGTATTTGATCACCTCTGCGGTTTTTATTTTTTGCTAAACAAATAAAAAAATACCGAAAATTTTGAAAAAAAAAGTTTTTTTTTGTTTCAGTTTCAAAACTTTGCAAATAAGTAAGTTTTCTCCTTCACTGATGGGCACTGATGGGGTTACACTGATGGGCAATGATAAGGCGGCACTGATGGGCACTGATGAGGTGGCACCAATGAAGTGGCACTGATGAGGCGGCATTGATGGACACCGATATGTGGCACGGATAGGCGGCACTGATGGGTGGCACTGGTGGGCGACACGGATGGGCACTGATAGGTGGCACAAATTGGCACGGATTGGCATGGATAGGTGGCACAGGTGGGCATGGGTTAGGCGGCACAGGTGGGCATGGGTAGGCGTCACAGGTGGGCATGGGTAGGTGGCACAGGTGGGCATGGGTAGGCGGCACAGGTGGGCATGGGTAGGCACTGATAGGCGGCACAGATGGGAACTGATAGGCGGCATTGTATTATAATATATTGTACTAATGGATGCCAATCAGTGCCAATCAATAATGCATGCCAATCAGTGATACCCATTGTGGGCACTGATTGGCATCCATTATGGGCACTGATTGGCATCCATTGTGGCACTGATTGGAATCCCTGGTGGTCTAGGTTGGCATACCTCGTCCTTGGCATCCCTGGTGGTCTGGTGGTGTCCCTGGTGGTCCGGTGGCGTCCCTGGTGGTCCAGTGTGGGCATCCTCGGGGGGGGGGGGCTGTGCTGATAATCGATCAGCACAGACCCCCCCTGTCAGAGGAGCAGCCGATCAGCTCTCCTCTACTCGCGTCTGACAGACGCGAGTGAGGAAAAGCCGATCACCGGCTTTTCCCATTTACACTGTGATTAGCCGTGATTGGACACGGCTGATCACGTGGTAAAGAGTCTCCGTCGAAGACTCTTTACCGAGATCGTAGTTGCCGGGTGTCAGACTGACACCCCGCAACAACGATCGCTGCGATGCGCGCCCCCGGGGGCAAGCAGCGGCTCATAATCCTGATCACGTCATATGACGTCCGGTCAGGATTATGAAACCACTTTGCCGCCGTCTATTTGCTATAGAGCGGACGGCAAGTGGTTAAACATTTAACTCAGCTTTAGCAGAAAGGACGTCTTCCGGACTCAATGTCAAAAAAAAAAAAACATATTTAGAAGGGAAATAGAGAAAAGGGTGGTCTGGGTACTGCCTCTTAATATAACACAACTCCATCCCTATAAATCATATAATAAGAAACAAATTCGCCCATGGGACTTTAAATGAGTTGGTCATATAGGTCATCTCAAATAGGTATAAAAATGTATTCAGTTTCCAAAAAAAATGGTTAAATGAACATAAAGGTGTCATCAGGCATGATTTAACCATTGACATGTTAATTACAGTAGTGAAATAAATCATATACAGCTTTGTACTCTACGCGTTTCGCGAGCTCAGCTCGCTTTCTCAGGAGTTGGTGTATATGCAGGGTATCTAAAAGATAGTAGGTAACAGTAAGATATAACATTCAATGGTAATTGTGGTTAAATAAGAAGCATGTGTAGAAGGAAAATAGAAGGAAAAGATAAGTGAACCAACAATGCACTAACTTAAAGGAACCTATTTAGAAAATGAAAAAGGACGCTTTACAACCCCTTTAAAGTCAAGAATATTTCTTCCACTTGGAATGCAGCCTCTGATGAAATATCTTTTTTTTTAATATAATTTATAACCACCTAGGAGAGCTATATGACTTAATTGTTTTATCTTACAGATATAAAGGGAAGCAGTGAGCCCACTGGAGTCACATGTCCAGTATGCTCTTCTGAAAATACTCTTACCGATTGTGAACCCAAAGGATACATGCAATGTCGAGGAGATGAGTATAATTGCTATTTACTAATCATTAGCTACGAAGGTAACACTCTTAAAGGATATACATACAAGCAGTAAATGAGCAGATCAGGGAACAAGTTTGATCACTTCTGATTTCAGAGCTGTCATTCCTGTTACCGTAGCCTAGGTAAGAAGCCAATTAAGCACAATGTGTGCTTGATTAGCTGCAATGGAGGGCAAGGGAGACATTATAGTGATACTAAAGTCTTTGTTTTGGGTTTAAAAATAAAAAAAACATGGTATACTCACCTGCTCTGTGTAATAGTTTTGCACAGAGCAGCACAGATCCTCCTCTTCTCAGGTCCCTCGTCGACACTCATGGCCCCTCCCACCTGTTGAGTGCCCCCACAGCAAGCAGATTGCTATGGGGCACCGAGCCGAAGCCACAGCTCTGTGCATCCATTCAGACACAGAGCCACGACCCGGCCCTGTACCCTCTCTCTCTCTCTCCTCATTGGCTCACTGACTTTGATTGACAGCAGCAGGAGCGAATGGTGCTTCGCTGCTGTCTCAGTCAATGTGGATGGAGAGTCTCAGGCAGTCGAGTCTCTCGTGCAACATCACTGGATCGAGATGGGGCTTAGGTAAGCATTAGGGAGGCTGTTGCAGACAGAAGGCTTTTTATTTTAATGCAAAGCAGAGTTCCTCCGAAAAAAATACTGCAACTGCTGACTTTTAATATATGGACACTTACCTGTCCAGGGCACCCGCGATGTCCTCACCCGAAACCGACCCATCCCTCGGCTCTTGGGTGGAGGCGCCAGCATCTTCAGTAAGGGAATCAGGAAGTGAAGCCTTGCGGTGTCACAGCCTGGTTCCCTACTGCGCATGTGCGAGTCTCGCTGCATCTTTTCACTGGTCCCTGCTGTCTTCTGGGACCTGTGTGTCTCCCAGAAGACAGCAGGGGGGGCAGAGGAGGCACTGGATATGGCGTAGATAGGTGGTGGCCTATTCATGCTATTCATGAGGGGTGCACGGGCGCTACCCCCCATCTGTCACCCCTAATCTACATGCATGGACGCCACCCCCCATCCATGTATTCATCCCCCTAATCTACATGCAGGGTGCCAGACGCATGGATACCAATGGGGGGGTGGTGAAGCACGTAATTGGAGCCTGAGGCTCTATAAGCTTCAAAAAAGAGTGGGCTCAGGGCACGGAGCACTGCGCTCCAAGACCAGCCCGTTTGTGTGACCATTGGAAAATGAATATTCGCCATTGTCACACTGATCCTCCTCCCTGCCAATCAGGAAGTGGGTCCTGAGACTCGTCACCCGATTGGCTCAAAGGACAGACGATCCTATTGGATGCCTAGGAGGAGGGAGGAGCTGCACGGTGGAGGCGGCCATGATGCCGAGGAGGTGGAGACGGGTGGGTGGGTGATTGATGGGTGATGTTGTCTCCTAGTTGTTTCCTGCCATTGTCGGAGATCTCTCTCCATTGCACAAAAGCTACTGGTGGAGACTGGACCAGAGCAGCTTCAAAATAGGTAATAGGTGGCTTCTGTGTACGACAATGGCAGGAAATGCCTAGGAAAAGACATCATAGACTTACTTTGGGGAATCCAATGTCGGCTGTCCCACCTCTACACAGAAGCTGCAGCCTCTGACAGCTGATCCTGGGACCGGCCCAGAGCGGCTTCAGAATAGGTACTAGGTGGCTTCTGTGAACAGGAGAGATCTCTGACAATGACACGAAAAACCTAGAAGATGCCATCACCCATAGACTTAGTATGGGGCATCCGTTGTCCGCTGTCCCTCCTCTACACAGAAGCCTCCACCGCTGACAGCTGATCCTGGGACCGGCTCTGAGCAGCTTCTGAATAGGTAATAGGTGGCTTCTGTGTACAGGAGAGATCTCTGACAATGATAGGAAACACCTAGAAGATAGTTAGATCTCACCCCTAGATCTCACCCATAGACTTACTATGGGGCAACCATTAAATGGAAGGGTATTGCCTCTATAGGTTAATAAGGTAAAGAGTAATGGGTACCATCATCCTGTCATAATATAGTAAGGAAGGGGGGGATTAGACAAGGACACTACTCCAAAAAATTGCCCTCAATCACCGGTGATGGTTAGGACTATCACGTTACCCAAATATACAGTAGAAAGTTGATAAAAAACGCATTTATTACAAAATATACAAAAATATATACACAAATTGCAACAAGGACAGCAAATTAATTGTTGCAGTATTCCATGTAACAATAACAATAAAATGAATAGTTGTAGAACCCCCACAGATATGTAGAGGCACAGTGATGTAGGTGTAGATGTAGACCTCAACAAGTTTCACGGCCAATGCCGCTTCCTCAGGAGGCGTCAACCAAAACATCTATAAAAAGTATAATTGCAAATTTACAGTAACAAAGAAATCTGAGATAAAGCTGTATTGCCGAAAGCATATCTGTATTGGAGTATTAAACAAAGTCAAGGATGATTTACCAAAGGTGGCCCATAAGGGCAACAGACGGCATAAATTGAGACACCCGTGGGCGGGTGATTCCTCTGGGGGTGGACACAGGGGGGGCTATTGGGACTGACTAGAAATATAGATAAGATCATAAATCATAAATAGATCATATCATAAATACATACCACGTGTTTTTCAGCCCAAAGCAATTGCACTAAAAGCAAGAAGAACGAAAAAATGTAGATGGGAAGGGAAGAAGAAGGGGAAGGGAAAAGGGGGGCAAAACCGGTAATTAAGGGAAATTTTTTGGAGTAGCCCTTGTCTAATCCCCCCCTTCCTTCCATCCATTGTCGGCTGTCCCTCCTCTACACAGAAGCCGCCACCGCTGACAGCTGATCCAGGGACCGGCCCCGAGTGGCTTCAGAATAGGAAATAGGTGGCTTCTGTGTACAGAAGAGATCTCAGACAATGACAGGAAACACCTAGAAGATGACATCACCCATAGACTGACTATGGGGCATCTGTTGTCGGCTGTCCCTCCTCTACACAGAAGCCGCCACCGCTGACAGCTGATCCAGGGACCGGCCCCGAGTGGCTTCAGAATAGGAAATAGGTGGCTTCTGTGTACAGAAGAGATCTCAGACAATGACAGGAAACACCTAGAAGATGACATCACCCATAGACTGACTATGGGGCAACTGTTGTCGGCTGTCCATCCTCTACACAGAAGCCACCACCGATGACAGCTGATCCTGGGACCGGCCCCGAGCGGCTTCAGAATAGGTTAGTATACAGATATTTTCTTTACAGGGTTGGACAGAATAGGCTTAGAACGGGGGTGGGAGTAGGTTTAGCCTTAGTTAGGTTTTGCCTGAACTTCCACCTTAACATGTTTTGTATGTATATACTTGACAAAAACCCGTATTCTATATTTCACCAAAATAACGGGTATTATATTGTGTTTGTTTGCATTAAAAATCTATTTTAGTGTATTTTTTTTTCCTGCTGACTGACATGTGGCTTTAACGATTTGACCTCCAGTAGATTTACCCTCTTTCATGACCAGGCCATTTTTTGCGATAAGGCATTGCGTTACTTTAACTGAGAGTTGCGTGGTTGTGCGTCGCTGTACCCAAATAAAAGGGATGTCATTTTTTTCTCACTGATAGAGCTTTCTTTTGGTGTTTTGATCACCGGTAATGCGGTTTTTATTTTTTGCGCTATAAACAAAAAAAGGTCTTCAATTTAAAAAAAAAATAAAAACATATTTCTTACTTTCTGCTATAAAACACATCCAATAAAAAATATGAAAAATAAAATAAATTATTTCTTTATAGATTTAGGCCAATATGTATTCTGCTACATATTTTTGGTAAGAAAAAAATCACAATAAGCGTACAGTATATTGATTGGTTTACACTAGACATGCAATTTGTTTTGTTCCACATTCTTTTTTTTAATGAATTTTGACGAATTTTGAAGATTCGTAAAAAATGAAAATTTGTAAATTCGAAAATTTGTGAATTCGTAAATTCGAAAATATGAAAACCTGAAAATTCGAAGATCTGAAATAATAACTAACTAATAATAACTTTCTTTTCAAATTTGGCTGTTAGTGAACGTAACAAATACAAATTTATTCAAAGTTACTAATTTTCGGAAAATAACAAAATACCTTATCTAAACAAATGGAATGTAACAAATTAATAATAATAAATAACAATAATAATAATACTATTTTATTATTATTATTATTTATTATTAATTGTTCCATTTGTTTATTTCTCTTTCTTATTTTCAGATTTTCGAATTTTCAAATTTACAAATTTACGAATTTTCAAATTTACAAATTTATGAATTGCGATCATAACGAAATACTCTTGTACCCTTCTCCTTACTGACACTTTTTAACAGTGAGATCCCTCTGATGCTTTGGAAGCTCTCTGTGGACCATGGCTTTTGCTGTAGGAGGCGTCTAAGAAAATGTCAGGAAAGACCTACTAAAACAGCTGAACTTTATTTGGGGTTGATCAGAGGCACTTTCAAAGATGGCAGGTGTGTACTGACTCCTATTTATCCACTTGCCAACCCCTGCACGACGATATATGTCAGCAGAATGGCACGGCTGGGAATATGGACGTATGGGTACGTCCCCTTTAAGACACGGCATTGTGGGCACGCATGCCCCGCCAGCGAGCTCCACGAGTGTGACCGTGGTTTCCGTGGACTCGATGTTCGCCAGGAGTCTCGTGATCGTCTCACGGTGAGGAAGAACGGGGAAATGCTGATGTAAACAAGCATTTCCCCGTTCTTGTTTACATCAGCATTTCCCCGTTCTGCCTAGTGACAGGACACTGATCACAGCTCCCTGTAATCAGGAGCAGTGATCAGTGTCATGTCACACGTAGCCCAGCCCCCACACAGTTAGAACACATCCCTAGGACACACTTAACCCCTTCACTGCCAGCGTCATTTACACAGTAATCAGTGCATTTTTATGGCATTGATCACTGTATAAATGACAATGGTACCAAAATGGCATCAAAAGTGTCCGATGTGTCCACCATAATGTCGCAGTCAAGATAAAAATCGCTGATCGCCGCCATTACTATTAAAAAAATCTATATATATTAATAAAAATGCCATAAAACTATCCCCTATTTTGTAGACGCTATAACTTTTGCACAAAACCAATCAATAAACACTTAATGCAATTTTTATTTTTTTGGCAAAAAATTTTTTTTAGAAGAATACGTATCGGCCTAAACTGAGGAAACTTGTTTATATATATATATATATATATATATATATATATATATATATATATATATATACAGTGGTGTGAAAAAGTGTTTGCCCCCTTCCTCATTTCCTGTTCCTTTGCATGTTTGTCACACTTAAGTGTTTCGGAACATCAAACCAATTTAAACAATAGTCAAGGACAACACAAGTAAACACAAAATGCAATTTGCAAATGAAGGTGTTTATTATTAAAGGTGAAAAAAAATCCAAACCATCATGGCCCTGTGTGAAAAAGTGATTGCCCCCCTTGTTAAAACATACTATAACTGTGGTTGTCCACACCTCAGTTCAATTTCTCTAGCCACACCCAGGCCTGATTATTGCCACACCTGTTCACAATCAAGGCATCACTTAAATAGGAGCTGCTTGACACAGTAAGGTCCACCAGAAGATCCTTAAAAGCTACACATCATGCCGAGACCCAAAGAAATTCAGGAACAATTGAGAAAGAAAGTAATTGAGATCTACCAGTCTGGAAAGGGTTATAAAGCCATTTCCAAAGCTTTGGGAATCCAGCAAACCACAGTGAGAGCCATTATCCACAAATGGCGAAGACATGGAACAGTGGTGAACCTTCCCAGGAGTGGCCGGCCGCCCAAAATTACCCCAAGAGCGCAGCGACGACTCATCCAAGAGGTCACAAAAGACCCCACAACAACGTCCAAGGAACTGCAGGCCTCACTTGCCTCAGTTAAGGTCAGCGTTCATGCCTCCACCATCAGGAAAAGACTGGGCAAAAATGGCCTGCATGGCAGAGTTCCAAGGAGAAAACCACTGCTGAGCAAAAAGAACATCAAAGCTCGTCTCAATTTCTCCACAACACATCTTGATGATCCCCAAGACTTTTGGGACAACATTCTGTGGACCGATGAGACAAAAGTGGAACTCTTTGGAAGGTGTGTGTCCAAGTATATCTGGCGTAGAAGGAACACTGCATTTCATAAAAAGAACATTATACCAACAGTAAAATATGGTGGTGGTAGTGTGATGGTCTGGGGCTGTTTTGCTGCTTCAGGACCTGGAAGACTTGCCGTGATAAAAGGAACTATGAATTCTGCTGTCTACCAAGAGATCCTGAAGGAGAATGTCCGACCATCTGTTCGTGTACTCAAGCTGAAACGAACTTGGGTTCTGCAGCAGGACAATGATCCTAAACACACCAGCAAGTCCACCACCGAATGGCTGAAGAAAAACAAAATGAAGACTTTGGAGTGGCCTAGCCAAAGTCCTGACCTGAATCCTATTGAGATGTTGTGGTATGACCTTAAAAAGGCCGTTCATGCTCGAAAACCCTCTAATGTAACTGAATTAGGACAATTCTGCAAAGATGAGTGGGCCAAAATTCCTCCAGGACGCTGTAAAAGCCTCATTGCACGTTATCGCAAACGCTTGGTTGCAGTTGTTGCTGCTAAGGGTGGCCCAACCAGTTATTAGGTTTAGGGGGCAATCACTTTTTCACACAGGGCCATGATGGTTTGGATTTTTTTTCACCTTTAATAATAAACACCTTCATTTACAAATTGCATTTTGTGTTTACTTGTGTTGTCCTTGACTATTGTTTAAATTGGTTTGATTATTATTATTATTATTATTCAGGATTTATATAGCGCCAACAGTTTGCGCAGCGCTTTACAATATGAGGGCAGACAGTACACTTACAATACAAATCGATACAGGAGGGATCAGAGGGCCCTGCTCGTTAGAGCTTACAATCTAGAAGGGAGGGTCAAGTTGAAACAAAAGGTTTTAACTGTGGGGGGATGAGCTGATGGAGAAAATGAAAATACAGTTAGGTGTGGGAGGGGTAGGCTTCTCTGAAGAGAAGTGTTTTCAGGGATCGTCTAAAAGCTAATAAAGTAGGAGATAAGCGGACAGATTGGGGTAGGGCATTCCATAGGATTGGGGAGGCTTTGGAAAAGTCCTGGAGGCGAGTATGGGAGGAGGTGATGAGGGAGCTAGAGAGCAGGAGGTCTTGAGAGGAACGAAGAGGACGAGTAGGTTGGTATTTAGAGACTAAGCCAGTGATGTAGCTGGGGGCAGAGTTGTGGATGGCTTTGTATGTAATTGTTAGTATTTTGAATTTAATTCTTTGGCTGAGCGGAAGCCAGTGGAGGGATTGACAGAGAGGGGTAGCAGACAGCGAGCGATTGGTAAGGTGGATGAGTCTGGCAGCGGCATTCATAATGGATTGAAGAGGTGCTAGACTATGTAGAGGTAAGCCAATGAGGAGGGAGTTGCAGTAGTCAAGGCGAGAGATGACCAGCGAGTGAATTAAGAGCTTTGTTGTCTCATTGGTTAGAAAGGGGCGTATTTTGGAGATGTTGCGGAGGTTGAGGCGGCAAGATTTGGACAGTGATTGGATGTGTTGCTTGAAGGAGAGTTCAGAGTCCAAGACTACACCTAGAATCTTGGCGTGAGGGGATGGGCTTATGGTTGTGCCATCAATTTTGACAGTGAGATCAGGGGAAGGGGCATATGGGGGAGGAAAAATTATAAGTTCGGTTTTGGATAGATTGATTTTGAGGAAGTGGTGTGACATCCAGACTGATATATCTGATAGTAAATTAGTGATACGTGAGGAGACAGAGGGAGTGAGCTGAGGGGTAGAGAGATAGATTTGGGTGTCGTCAGCATAGAGGTGGTATTGGAAGCCGTGGGAGGCTATCAGTTGACCCAGGGAGGAGGTATAGATTGAAAATAGGAGTGGTCCAAGGACAGAACCTTGGGGGACCCCAACAGAGAAAGGAAGAGGAGAGGAGGAAGTAGAGTTGTAAGAAACGCTAAAGGTGCGGTTGGATAAGTAGGAAGAGAACCATTGTAGAGTACGGTCACGGAGACCAAAGGTGTGGAGTTTTTTGAGAAGGAGGGGGTGGTCAACTGTATCAAAGGCAGCAGAGAGATCCAGGAGGAGGAGTACAGAATAATGTCGATTGGTTTTGGCCATTAGTAGATCGTTTGTTAATTTTAGGAGAGCAGTTTCTGTGGAGTGTTGAGGACGAAATCCAGACTGAAGGGGATCAAGAAGGCTATTATCAGCGAGGTGGTCACTCAGTCGGTTGTAAACCAGACGTTCGAGTAGTTTGGATAAAAAGGGGAGCAAGGAGATGGGGCGTAGGTTGTTAGGATTGGATGGGTCCAGTGAGGGTTTTTTAAGTATGGGTTTGACAAGTGCATGTTTTAGAGAGTTGGGGAAGATGCCAGAAGAGAGGGAGAGATTGAAGATGTGAGTTAGAGAGTGTAGCATAGAGTCACAGGGTGAACGTAGCATTTGCGAGGGAACAGGATCCAGAGGGCAGGTGGTAAGGTGGACATTACCAAGTAGTTTAGCAACTTCGTCTATAGTGGTGGGGTTGAAAGAGGGAAGTAATGATTGTGACTGTGGGCATGATGTGTAAAGCGTGGAGGGTATCAGAACAGTAGAGATCTCTGCGCGAATTGTATCAATCTTCTGTTTGAAGTGATTAGCAATCTCCTGGGCAGTGAGTGAGTTGGTGGGTGGAGGTGCTGGAGGACGAAGTAGAGAGTTGAAAGTAGAGAAGAGTTGACGGGGGCGGGATGATAGGTTGCTGATGAGAGTGATAAAATAGTTCTGCTTGGCAGAGAGGAGGCTAGAATTGTAGTTTTGGAGGGCAGATTTATATTGGTTGAAATCTCTCTGAGACTTGGTCTTACGCCACAGGCGCTCATGAGCACGACTACGTTTTTTCAAACTTCTAGTGACATCTGTTTGCCAAGGTTGAAGGGGTCGGGGCTTGATTCTGTGTGTAGTGAGGGGGGCCAGAGAGTCCAGAGAGGCCAGAAGTGAAGTGTTGTAGACAGAAGTGGCTAGGTTGGTGCAGGATAGGGGTGAGATTTTGTCGTGGAGGTTGTCAAGAGCAGAGTAGAGAAGGGAAGGCTTGAGATGACGTAGGTTTCTGCGGGTAACTTTAATGCGGTTGGAGGGAGAGGAGGTGAAGGAGAGGGAGAGAGTGAGAGAGATATTCCGAAACACTTAAGTGTGACAAACATGCAAAGGAACAGGAAATGAGGAAGGGGGCAAACACTTTTTTACACCACTGTATATATATATATGTTTTTATATATTTTTTGGGGCTATTTATTATAGCAAAAAGTGAAAAATATTATTTTTTTTTCTAAATTGTCGCTCTATTTTTGTTTATAGCGCAAAAAATAAAAAAACGGCAGAGGTGATCAAATACCACCAAAAATAAAACTCTATTTGTGGTGGGAAAAAAAGAAAAAGACGTCAATTTTGTTTGGGAGCCACGTCGCATGACAGCGCAATTGTCGGGTTAAAGCGACGCAGCGCCGAAACGCAAAAAGCGATCTGGTCTTTGGGCAGCCAAATGGTCCGGGGCTGAAGTGGTTAACATGAGTTTGAATGGGATTGCTTAAAGTGGAAGTAAACCCTCCTATCGTTTTCAGCTAAGGAAGCTGCCGTCTTTGCCTCTGGTTAATCTTCAACTGCTATGGTGCTGCACATGTGATTCGTTATGACACCAGCCATTGGATGGTTTGATAGTTTGGCTGAGAGCACAGCCAATGTGCAGTTAGCATTCCCGGCATTCCTTTTTTTTTTTTTTAACTGTTTAAATCGATGGGTTTACTTCCACTTTAATTCTGCACACAACTACATCCCCAGTTATAAGAGGGTGTGCACACTTATGCAACCACATTATTTTTTTTTTTTATATTTCTACACCCCCCCCCCCCTCCTAAAAAAAATTGCAGTTTGTCTCATTTTTTTTACATCACAGAAACCTGACATTATAACGGGGGTGTGTAGACTTTTTATATCCATTGCATGTATGTGATTTTGGGCACAGCTGCCACCCTGTAGCAGTACAACTATAGGGTGGTCAGTAAGTGGTTAACGTGTAATTTGCTGTATAATCTGCAGCAGTTATCTAATCTTACCAGGGATATTTCTTTCTTTATTTGTACAGCATACTATAATGACAAAATGATGGAATACTTCTTGTATGGCAGTTATTCAGACGAAGTTTACGACACCGACATACCGATCTGGCGGACTAAGAGTACCGAACGAGGCTGTGCCTCTGAGAGCGTTTGTGATTTTGGCATAGAAACAATCAGTAAAGATTTTTACGCGATAAAGAAGACATACATATGTACCGATGGCACTGAAGAAAGTTCTGCCTACCCCGTTACTTTGATCATTTGTTGTGTTGCTCATATTTTGCTCTACATGCTTATGTTCTAGAAATTACACAAATCATTTGGAAGAAAAAACAGAATCTCGCTGATTTGTACATAAAACAGTATTAAATAGGAAAAAAAAAAAAGGAGTATATGTTGCACTTGATGAAATGATATCAATCGTTTATTGAGAATCAAGAGTAAGTACATTGAGCCAACATGTTTCGGGGGAACTGATCCCTGTTCTTCGGGGCTAACATACAAGTATAGAAAAAAAAAAAAAAAAAAAAAGCATAAAAAAAAAATGTACAATATAGTATCCACTTCCAAATTCTTATATTTTTATTAAAATTCATTTTCATGGTGCATATCACATACAAACAGATAAATTGGTTATAGAGGCTCAAAGATTTTTACCTTCACCTATCTCATGCAAACACGATGCGTTTCGTTTAGTTCCGAATTACCATTCGGGAAAAAAAAAAACGTTATTCGGAGATTTGGATATATCGGAAAATAACCGAATTACAATATAAACGGGTTTTACTGAATGCTCCGAATAGCGAAACTAAATTCGTCCGAATTTCAAAAATTCAGACTGAAATTCAAATCATATTTTACATTGAACTCCAGTCAAATTCTAACTGTACACATATTGGTGAAATCAAAGACTGTGTGTTTTATCAGTACCATTTGGAAATAATGCTTTTTTAGTTAAGCCAAAGCTGATTCAAAGCCCTTGTACACACGGTCGGACATTCCGACAACAAAATCCTTCGGATTTTGTCCGATGGATTTTGTCCGAAACTGGTGTTGCATACACACGGTCGGACAAAGTTGTCGGAAAATCCGATTGTACATAACGTGACGACGTTATTTTGTTACGATGGGACTACGTTCAGGCTAGTAGCTAATAGCTTTGGTCTAGGAATTTGATCTGAGCATGTGTGGCACTTTGTCCGATCGGAATTCTCTACACACAATTGGACAAAGTCCGATCGGATCATGTTGTCTGAAAGTTTTATAGCCCAGCTCTAAAACTTTGTCCATCGGATATTCCGACGGAAACAGTCCGATGGAGCCCACACACAGTCGGATTATCCGATAACACAGTCCGATCGGACATTTTCCAACAGATTCGATAGATTCAAAATTCGAATGTTTCAAATCGAAATAAATCGGTAAATTCAAATAAAATTCGAAAAAGCCATAAAACGAATTCCGAATACGAATTTTTAATACGAATCCTGATGACATAAACCAGATGTGATCAGAACTGTGTGACTGCGACAGAATGAACCAGACATAAATAGGTGAAAGTAAGTAAGTTTATTAACCACTTAAGGACCAGGCCTCTTTTTCAGACTTGGTGTTTACATGTTTAAAACAGTTTTTTTTGCTAGAAAATTAATTAGAACCCCCAAACATTTTATATTGTTTTTTTTCTAACACCCTAGAGAATAAAATGGCGGTCATTGAAATACTTTTTTTCACACCGTATTTGCGCAGCGGTCTTAGAAGCGCACTTTTTTTGGAAAAAATTCACTTTTTTGAATAAAAAAATAAGACAGCAGTAAAATTAGCCCAATTTTTTTTTATACTGTGAAAGATAATGGTAGCCCGAGTAAATTGATACCCAACATGTCACGCTTCAAAATTGCGCCCGCTCGTGGAATGGCGTCAAACTTTTAGCCTCAAAAATCTCCATAAGCGACATTTAAAAAATTCTACAGGTTGCATTTTTTGCGTTACAGAGGAGGTCTAGAGCTAGAATTATTGCTCTCGCTCTACCGATCGCGGCGATACCTCACATATGTGGTTTGACCACCGTTTTCATATGCGGGCGCTACTCACGTATGCGCTCGCTTCTGTGCGCAAGCTCGTCGCAACGGGGTGTTTTTAAATTTTTTTTTTTTTTTCTTATTTATTTTAATTTATTTTATTTATTTTTACACTTTTTAAAAAAAATAAATAAAATGGATCACTTTTTTTCCTATTACAAGGAATGTAAAATCCCTTGTAATAGAAAAAAGCATGACAGGTCCTCTTAAATATGAGATCTGGGGTCAAAAGGTCCTCAGATCTCATATTTGGACTAAAATGCAAAAAAAAAAAAAAAAAAAAAAAAGAAAATCTGACATTTAAAAAAAATATATACCTTTAAGAGGTATGGGTGGAAGTGACGTTTTGACGTCGCTTTCGCCCTCCTATGGTATAGAGATGAGTGGGGGCCATCTTAGCCTCACTTGTCTCTATGCCCAGCAGACGGAAGGACCCGATCGCCTCCGCCGCTACCGACGGCTCCGGTAAGCGGCGGAAGGTGCAGGAGGGCGGCGGGAGGGGGGGTGGCACCTCTCCCGTCGCCGATAGCGGTGATCTCGCGGCAAATCCGCCGCGGAGACCACCGTTATCGTACAGCCGACCGCCGCCTGAAGAGATGGATATCTCGGGTTGTGGCAGCAGCTGCTGCCGTTACCGAGATATCCCTCTTCAAAAATAGGACGTACATCGTCGTGCGGCGGTCGGCAAGTGGTTAAAGTAAATGCATATAAATGTGAACACACCACCACTACAGAGTGAACAAACCAAACAACCAAACAGTGAAAATAAACCAACCAGCATATATAGCAAAAGGGAGTACCAGGATCGTAGTCAAGCCAGGCCAGGGTTATAAACAGGAAATCAGCAGTTGTGGGCCCAGGAGTAAACAGGGAACAGGATGGAAAGGATCAGGCTGCAGGGCAAGGATCCAGGGATACAGGAACAGCTACAAACAGGCTCAGGATACAGGAATCAGGGTTCAGGATCAGGATCAGGATCAGGATAACAGATAAAGAGGCTGCAGGTCAGGGCACAAGGACAATACCAGGGCAAGGTGTGTCTGCCCTTACCGGGTATTTATATTCATCTCAATCAGACTCAGGTGATGCCTGATTGCAGGAGAGGATGTCGGCCCCACACTGCCAAGAACCACCTGTTGGTGGATGCCAGTACTGTGGCCCAAAGATCACATAATACCACCAACAGGGGAAAGCTCCCTTGGCAGTTCCAGACTGCCAGGAGACACCCGCTGGTGGGCCACGGTACTGCACGTCAAATATCAGGCAGTGTCATCAGCAGATGGAACCTTCCCTGACACCTGAATAATAACTGAATGAATTAACCGAATTTAACTAAACTAAATAACTAGATTAACGAATCGAAACCAAACAAAACAATTTTTTTTCTTCATGCACATGTCTAATTTTATGCATGCAGGTAGTGCCCGCCACCACCTCCCAATACTCACCTGAGCTCCCTCTCGATCCAGTGATGTGCACGAGAGTTGAGTTTCTCCAGGGTCTCTCTATCCACATTGGCTAAGACAGCAGCCTCTGGCTCCTGCTATTATCACAGCCAGTGAACCAATGAGGCAAGAGTAGAGGGAGGGGCTGAGCCGCGGCTCTGTGTGTCTTATGGATGCATAGAGCGGGGTTCGCAAGCGAGCACACACCAGTGCCACCAGAGCAAGCGGCCTGCTATTGGGGGCACTGGCTGATAAGGAGGAGCCAGAAGCACAAAAAGAGGAGGATCGGGGCTGCTCTGTGCAAATCCACTGCAAAGAGAAGGTAAGTATAATTAATTAATCTTTAATGTCACTCTAATTGTAATCCTACATAAATGCATACTCACTCCTTTGTTGTTCTAGCGAGAAAAGTATATTGCAAAAACGTATTTTTTTTTTTTACGTTTGTTTTTAAATACTTGTATTTTAGTCCTGAAGAAGGCGAGGCATTCACCTGAAACACGTTGGTTTGATATATTTACTCTTGATTCTCAATAAACAATTTATATCCTTTCATCATGTGTGGCATCACTCTGGGTGCACCGGGTGCTCCTTTTTTCTTACTTAATACTCCTGTTACTGACGCAACATCAGAGTCGGACCAGTTTAGGGAGCAGCTGCATTTCGACCTTGGGAAATTACGGTCTTCTTCAGGGGGTTGCACCATTTCTGTAAGTACACCAGAGGGACAAATGTCAACATTTCACAAAATCAATTCATATATTTTTTTTCTTTTTAAATAAGGGTGCCCTCTTTCCCATTTGGGAGGACTAGGTGGGGACAGTCTGCAACGGGGTCCAGGACCACCTCCAGGGTAAATGTTTGGCTTTTGAGGAAAGTCTCTGGTCTAAGCGATCCATTGATGGTGGAAAGGGTAAATATAGTTTATGTTTAATACTGCAATGTACCAGTACCAATATTGAAAAAGAAAAAAGTAATATGAATTGATTCTGTGAAATGTTGAAATTTGTCCCTCTGATATACTTACAGAAGTGAAATACAGGTGCATCTCAAACAATTAGAATATCATCAAAAAGTTAATTTATTTCAGTAATCCAATTAAAAAAGTGAGACTCCTATATTATATAGCTTCATTACACACAGAGTGATATATTTCAAGCTTTATTTTTTTTCTTTTAAATTTGATGATTATGGCTTACAGCTAGTGAAAACCCCAAATTCAGTATCTCAGAAAATGTTATATATTGTGAAAAAGTTTAATATTGTAGACCAGGGATCTGCAATTAGCGGACCTCCAGCTGTTGCAGAACTACAAGTCCCATCATGCCTCTGCCTCTGGGTGTCATGATTGTGGCTGTCAGAGTCTTGCTATGCCTCATGGGACTTGTAGTTCTGCAACAGCTGGAGGTCCGCTAATTGCCTCAAATGGTTATTTTAGTCTAAAATGACAGGGAATATTATATAATACAAATCATTTTGCAGAAAGAATGAACATGTTGAATGCCTTTGTCTGAACCATTGTTTTGATCGCTTATACGTACACCAGAGCTCATATTTTAAACTCCTGGTTAACAATAAAATCATCAATTAACTTTCCTCACTGTATCTGTTCCTCATTGCTGCTAAGAAGCCCCATGGGGAATTTGTCCTAAATTTTCCAAGAAAACACGTTTAACCGTTTCCGACCGCCCCACGTATATGTACCAGCGACCAGCTCCCGCTGTGAATGGACACAGGGGGGAGTCAATCAGCGGGTCGGCGGACCCAATGTCCGCTCGGACCTGCCAATCTTTCCCAACAGAGGCACCTGACAGAAGTATGAAAAAAGTCTTTTGACTCCAGCAGCGTGGATGAGAAAGGTGGAAAAAGTTTGGAGGAGGTCTTATGGAGGAGGACTGCCATCCTTTCCTGAATGCTGGGGGCAGCCCTGCATACGGCCTGCCCTGGATTAGAAGAATCGTGCAATACAATGGTATGGCGACCACCATCACCATATCAACAAACGATGCCATGGGGGAGATTTAGGTGCAGCTGTGCATAGAAACCAAGCTGTCCGAGATTCTCCCTCCAGATTGGCTGAGACACAGCAGCTGCAGCATTGGCTGCCGCTGTTGTCAAACAAGGTCAGCTAGCCAATCAGGGGAGAGAGTGGGCGGGCCCGGGGCTCCATGTCCGAATGGACACAAGGAACTGTGACTGAGCGCGGGGTGCCCCCATAGCAAGCTGCTTGCTGTGGGGGCACTGAATAGGAGGGAGGGGCCAGGATCGCAGAAGAAGGACCCAAGAAGAGGATCTTGGCTGCTCTGTGCAAAACCAACTGCAACAGAGGAGGTAATTATAAAATGTTTGTTATTTTTATAGGAAAAAAAAATGAAAATTTACAATCACTTTAATTGAAGATGCTGAAGTTAGAAGCTGACTGGTTGCTGTGCACAACTGCACCAGATTCTGAGTGCTCCAGTTTTAGTAAATCTCTTGCCTAGGTAGTCATTGGTTCTTCTGGTGCTGGTGGCAGTACCCCTCGCACCATAGCAGCTTATGGGTTCTGATCCAGGGAAAATTAAGTCCTGTGCTTGTGGCACCTCCGGGGGAACCCAGGCAGCACCCTAGTTAAGAATTACTGCTCTATACTATGACCTGAATAAACACAAATGTTTACAGACATACTACCATGCTTCCCGGAAAATAAGACCTAGTGATGGCTGCAATATAAGCCCTACCCCCAAATAAGCCCTAGTTAAAGTCCTTGTAGGTCTTATTTTCACAGTAGGGCTTATTTTTGGGGGAAACAGGGTAGGGCTTATTTGGGAGGTAGGGCTTATATTGCAGCCAACACTGACAATCACGCTAGGTCTTATTTTCAGGGAAACAGGGTATCATTGTTCATATTGCTGGCATACAGATAATAAAAGCTTCCCAAGTCACGTGTTTTCTATCAGATTTTGTGCCGTTTGATTATTTATTTATTTTTTGCACCAGGATGTACCGTAGAAAGTTTTCTATTTGTGCCCTCAGGGTTAAGCTATTTTGCTTTCAGTTTGAACAGGTGAAAACAGGTAATGGAGTATAGAGATTGTTACTACAGGTGCAGGTGTTACCGGCCTCAAAATGTGAATTAAGAGAGCCGATGATTGTAGACGCGATGAGATAAGGTGATCAGCTTGGCGTGGACTGCAAAGAATCACACAAACAGCATGAGATATGACCACTGACTTTATGGCTGGAAGTAGTTTAATTTTTACATAACAATACATCTTTTACATTTTTATAGTCACATGTTTATAACCATTAACAATATATATAATACCGATTTTAACTAAAGTATTTTAAAACGTAGTTACAACAATGAACATTACTAAATTTAATAACATATATATCCCTGTTATTCAGTGTTATAGATAATTATCTTTATTTCTCTGGTACACTTTAAGTGTGCAATAATCATACTAGCAATGCATTGCTTTAATACAAATATTATCATGGTGGTACTCTTTTTTAACCACTAGATGGTGCACATTGCATGTCTGTATGATGCAATACATAAGCTTTACATACAATAGGTTTTTTTCTTATTAATAGCAGAAAACATGTGCTTCTATAAATCTATGCCATTTTCAATAAATCAGGTTTAAATATACCTATTTAGAAAGGTTTAGTGTTTATCATAGACATTTGTTCTGACTAATGCAGTATTTTCATGTTCTTATGCACTTTTCACTTGTTTCTGACACATGCTGTTCTAAACTTCTAATTACAGCAAAACTATAGCATAAAATCTGCTGAGACTTTTTCTGCATCTGCTCAAGATGTTTAGGAATCTTTCTATCACAGGTTAATACAGATTAGGAACAATTTAGAGTACATACCTGCAAAGAATCACACAAACAGCATGAGATATGACCACTGACTTTATGGCTGGAAGTAGTTTAATTTCCAGTCACATGGTGTGTGGCCTTATATAGACTCTGTTTGTGTACCTTCTCTGCCATCTACTGGTTATTAATAGAATAGAAGGGAGATGTTTAGAAATATAAAAAAAAAATCAATATGTACTTTGCTTTGGGGTGTCTGTTTTGTGACCGTATAAACCGCAGTCCGTCACACTCTCCCCTCCTTCAGTTAATGGCTCCCGACATTAAACTCAATTGGTATCTGAACACTATTTAGTGATTTAAGTAACCCAAATAGGTACTTGTTGCCACCAAGGAGCTACGTTAACTACCTGGCATGTCATGGGAGTAGCTAGCATTGTAGGAGTTTGTATGGTGTGAATCTGACTTGGTATGTATCTTGGCTAGTGATGGCCGAACGGTTCGCCCGGCGGTCGTTTCGCGGCGAATTTCCGACTTTCGCCGTCCGCGGGTTCGAACGCCTTTTTCCGTCGTTCGCCCCGGCGGACTTACGTGTTTAATGTATACAAGAACTTTAACCTTTCGTGACACGTTTATCATGTGTTACAGGACAACCAATTGAGACATGACAGCTCATGGACACTTGGACATTCCCCCTAACCTATAAATACACCCGATCCGGTGGCCATTTTACATTCTTTCTTCTGTCACTGTAGGGAAAGGATCCTGTGTGGAGTAGGGACAGAGAAAACGCTAGCTATTTGGTACACAAAAGTTCTTTTCAGGACTGGTATAGGTGTTAGGTCAGCAGCCTGAGTTTCTTTTGTCAGTTTAGATAAAGGGACAGAGCGCTGTATGCTGCTATTTTAGGGACAGCTCAGCCAGATTAGTCTTTCTTCATCATCATCATCATCATCATCATTAGCTGTTACTATCAGGTCCACAAAAGAGCTGTTCCAGCTAATCGTTCCAGCCTACTCTTTTTTGCCAATTTGTATAGGGACAGGCAGGAAGCAGTGTGTCAGGCAGTGAGGATAATTTTAAAGACTTGCTGTTACTATTAGTTCCACAAAGGTTCTTTTCAGGACTGGTATCAGTGGTACGGTAATAGGCTTGTACACGTATAATATTCTTTCTTCCAAATATAGAAAGAATATTATACTTGACTGCTGCCCTTCTGCTGCAGTCTGCTAATCATTCACAACTCACTTGTTCCACAAAGCTCTTTATCAGGACTGGTAACTTGGTCTGTCTAGGGTGCTACGGTACATAGGCTTGGGTGCGGTACAGTCTGCTGTTCTGTAAGGACCGCTATCGGTCCACAATACATAGGGTTGCCGTGCACTACTGCTGACCGCTGCCCTATACTGCAGCAGTCCTTCATTGGTATAGGGACTGACGTACAGTCTGCTAATCACTAACACACAACCTGCTTGGTCCACAAAAGTTCTTATAAGGACTGGTAACTTGGTATAGGGTGCTACGGTACATAGGCCTGAGTGCGTTACAGTCTGCTGTTCTGTAAGGACCGCTATCGGTCCACAATACATAGGGTTGCCGTGCACTACTGCTGACCGCTGCCCTATACTGCAGCAGTCCTTCAGCGGTATAGGGACTGACGCACAGTCTGCTAAACACTAACACACAACCTGCTTGGTCCACAAAAGTTTTTATAAGGACTGGTAACTTGGTATAGGGTGCTACGGTACATAGGCCTGAGTGCAGTACAGTCTGCTGTTCTGTAAGGACCGCTATCGGTCCACAATACATAGGGTTGCCGTGCACTACTGCTGACCGCTGCCCTATACTGCAGCAGTCCTTCATTGGTATAGGGACTGACGTACAGTCTGCTAATCACTAACACACAACCTGCTTGGTCCACAAAAGTTCTTATAAGGACTGGTAACTTGGTATAGGGTGCTACGGTACATAGGCCTGAGTGCGTTACAGTCTGCTGTTCTGTAAGGACCGCTATCGGTCCACAATACATAGGGTTGACGTGCACCACTGCTGACCGCTGCCCTATACTGCAGCAGTCCTTCAGCGGTATAGGGACTGACGTACAGTCTGCTAAACACTAATACACAACCTGCTTGGTCCACAAAAGTTCTTATAAGGACTGGTAACTTGGTATAGGGTGCTACGGTACATAGGCTTGAGTGCGGTACAGTCTGCTGTTCTGTAAGGACCGCTATCGGTCCACAATAGATAGGGTTGACGTGCACCACTGCTGACCGCTGCCCTATACTGCAGCAGTCCTTCAGCGGTATAGGGACTGACGCACAGTCTGCTAAACACTAACACACAACCTGCTTGGTCCACAAAAGTTTTTATAAGGACTGGTAACTTGGTATAGGGTGCTACGGTACATAGGCCTGAGTGCGTTACAGTCTGCTGTTCTGTAAGGACCGCTATCGGTCCACAATACATAGGGTTGCCGTGCACTACTGCTGACCGCTGCCCTATACTGCAGCAGTCCTTCATTGGTATAGGGACTGACGTACAGTCTGCTAATCACTAACACACAACCTGCTTGGTCCACAAAAGTTCTTATAAGGACTGGTAACTTGGTATAGGGTGCTACGGTACATAGGCCTGAGTGCGTTACAGTCTGCTGTTCTGTAAGGACCGCTATCGGTCCACAATACATAGGGTTGACGTGCACCACTGCTGACCGCTGCCCTATACTGCAGCAGTCCTTCAGCGGTATAGGGACTGACGTACAGTCTGCTAAACACTAATACACAACCTGCTTGGTCCACAAAAGTTCTTATAAGGACTGGTAACTTGGTATAGGGTGCTACGGTACATAGGCTTGAGTGCGGTACAGTCTGCTGTTCTGTAAGGACCGCTATCGGTCCACAATACATAGGGTTGCCGTGCACTACTGCTGACCGCTGCCCTATACTGCAGCAGTCCTTCATTGGTATAGGGACTGACGTACAGTCTGCTAATCACTAACACACAACCTGCTTGTTCCACAAAAGTTCTTATAAGGACTGGTAACTTGGTATAGGGTGCTACGGTACATAGGCTTGAGTGCGGTACAGTCTGCTGTTCTGTAAGGACCGCTATCGGTCCACAATAGATAGGGTTGACGTGCACCACTGCTGACCGCTGCCCTATACTGCAGCAGTCCTTCAGCGGTATAGGGACTGACGTACAGTCTGCTAAACACTAATACACAACCTGCTTGGTCCACAAAAGTTCTTATAAGGACTGGTAACTTGGTATAGGGTGCTACGGTACATAGGCTTGAGTGCGGTACAGTCTGCTGTTCTGTAAGGACCGCTATCGGTCCACAATAGATAGGGTTGACGTGCACCACTGCTGACCGCTGCCCTATACTGCAGCAGTCCTTCAGCGGTATAGGGACTGACGTACAGTCTGCTAAACACTAATACACAACCTGCTTGGTCCACAAAAGTTCTTATAAGGACTGGTAACTTGGTATAGGGTGCTACGGTACATAGGCTTGAGTGCGGTACAGTCTGCTGTTCTGTAAGGACCGCTATAGGTCCACAATAGATAGGGTTGACGTGCACCACTGCTGACCGCTCACCTATACTGCAGCAGTCCTTCAGCGGTATAGGGACTAAGAGTTTTGTCACAGGGTCATTTAAAAAATGACATGCAGAGGAAGAGGCAGGCCCTTCCGCAGGGGTGGTAGGGGTAGGGCAGGAGCAACAGGCTTGAGCCAAAGTGGGAAGTTGCAGAAGGTGCGTTCAATTACTTTAAAGGATGCACCAGACTTGGTTGAGTGGCTCGCTCAGCCTTACTCTTCTGCACCCTCCTCATCCTCTCGATCTGCACCCTCTTCTTCACTCTCTGCTATGTGCACCCCCAAAGACACTACCACCAACAACACGACCACCACCACCACCACCACATACCTTCCGCTTGAGTCACTGGAATTATTTTCCGATCCATATCAAGAGGACATTTCTGATGCGCAGCCACTCTTGGTATTGGATCAGGAAGAGGAGGTAGCAACAAGCGCTACTCAGCAGTCTGACGCCAGTACCCAGATCAGCCCAAGGAGGAGGTTGGTCCCCGGTGTTGCTGCCTACTCTACTTATAGCGGTGGGGAAGGTGACGTTGATGATGACGTGTCTAGTGATGTCACGTGGGTGCCCACAAGAGAGGAAGAGGAGGGGAGTTCAGAGGGAGATATGGACCAGCAGATAGGGAGGAGAAGCAGCAATGACTTACATTGCACAGCAGGGACAAAGCAGACTGCAAATGTATCAGGAGCGAGTCATCGACCATGTACGGTCACATCTGGCGCTCCCAGGACACCGGCACATGGCTCCGCAGTGTGGGCTTTTTTTAACGTGTCCGCTGCTGACAATAGCGTTGCCATCTGCAATCTTTGCAGTCAACGCGTTAGTCGCGGTAAGCCCAATACTCACCTAGGGACGACCGCCTTAAGAAGGCACATGAGCAGCCATCACCGAGCCCAGTGGGAGCAACGGAACACACAAAGCCACACTGCAGGCTCTCACCGTCCAGCCTCGTCTTCTACTTCTCCTTCTCCTCTCTCCTCACAATTGTCCTCCACTCCACCTTCCATCACGCCAAGCTCACATTTTTCTGCAAAAAGGCAGGCTTCCGTGGGCCTAATGTTTGAGCGTAAAAAAATGATGACGCCGGATAACCCTCTTGCCCAACGGTTGGCGGCTGGCTTGTCAGAACTCATAGCCCGCCAACTACTGCCATATAAACTGGTGGACTCGGAGGCCTTTCGCAAATTTGTGGCCATTGGAACACCACAATGGAAGGTCCCAGGAAGGAAGTATTTCTCAGAGAAGGGCATCCCAGAGCTATATGGCCATGTTCAGCGGCAAGTGAATGTATCTCTGGCACACAGTGTCGGTGCCAAGATACATCTGACCACAGACACGTGGTCTAGCAAACACGGGCAGGGAAGGTATATCAGTTTTACTGCCCACTGGGTGAACCTTCTGACGGCCGTCAAGCATGTAACCCGTGGCACCCGTGTAGATTTGGTTTTACCGCCACGGATTGCATGCAGGCCTGACTCTTCTTCTCCTCCTCCTACTCCATCCTCCTCCCTCTCCTCCTCAGCTGCCTCCTCCTTTTCCGCTGCTAGCGTCTCTTCCACTGCACCGCCCAAGCTCCCCAGAACCTATTCCACATGCCAGGTGAGACGTTGCCATGCCGTGCTGCGTCTGTTGTGCCTGGAAGCAAAGAGCCACACTGGCCCGGCACTCCTTTCAGCTTTGCGTTCACAGGCAGATGAGTGGCTAACACCGCTCAATTTGACAGTTGGTAAAGTGGTGTGTGACAACGGTGCCAATCTGCTTAGCGCATTGAAACAGGGCAAAATCACGCACGTGCCGTGCATGGCACACGTCTTAAACTTGGTCGTGCAGCGATTCCTTGTCAAATACCCTGGGGTCCAGGACATCTTGCGGCAGGCAAGGAAAATCTCGGCCCATTTCAGAAGATCTTACACGGCCATGGCTCGCCTTGCTGACATTCAGCGGCGACACCATCTGCCGGTCAGACGTCTTATTTGCGATTGCCCGACGCGATGGAACTCAACCTTCTATATGCTTGATAGGCTGCTCCAGCAGAAACGTGCAGTTAACGTCTACCTGTATGAACTCTGCGAAAGAAACGGTTCTGGGGAGCTGGGTTTTTTTTCACCGCGCCAGTGGCTGCTCATGCGCGACACATGCAGACTTCTGCGGCCATTTGAGGAGATCACCAAACTGGTCAGTCGCAGCCATGGCGCCATCAGTGACATGGTACCTTATGCCTTCTTTCTGGAGCGTGCATTGCGTCGTGTCATTGATCAGGCTGTGGAGGAGCAGGAGCGGGAAGATGAGGAAGTCGCAATGCTGGATGAATTCCCAGGGGGGGCTACTCTATCTGAGACAAGTCAACAACAGGAGTCTGATGAGGAGTCAGAGGAGGATGGTGCCGGGGCGGATGAGCAGGAGCAAGAAGAGCATGCTTTAAACCTTTCTGGGATCCCTGTTGTGCGAGGATGGGGAGAGGAGAATGAAGAGGACGACATTATCCTGGATGATGAGCAGGAGCCAGGCCACCACACCGCTTCCACTTTAGTGCAAATGGGGGCCTTCATGCTCCAGTGTTTTAATAGGGACCCCCGTATAAAAAGCATGAGGGTCAAGGACCAGTACTGGGTGGCAACGTACTTAGACCCCCGGTACAAACACAAAATGGCGGAAATGTTACCGCCGTCGCAGAGGGCTGTCAGAATGCAGCACTTCCAGGCCTTGCTTCGAGAAATGCTGCATTCTGCTTTTGCGTGCGCTGGCAGAGGAGCAATTCCCACTCCCAGAGAAGGATTTGCGGGTACCAATCCAACAGCGCCTGCAAGAAGAGGCCGGTTTGAAGATGTGTTGGTGACTTCGGATATGAGGTCATTCTTTCAGCCGACCCATCGACAGGTGTCATCCGGATCCAGCATCAGGGAACGCCTAGACCGTCAGGTGTCCGACTACATTGGGTTAACGGCCGATGTGGACGCTCTGAGGAGTGATGAACCCCTAGACTACTGGGTGGGCAGGCTTGACCTCTGGCCAGAGCTTGCCCAATTTGCAATCGAACTGTTGGCTTGCCCCTCATCCAGTGTCCTGTCCGAAAGGACGTTCAGCGCAGCAGGGGGGATTGTGACCGATAAGCGTACTCGCCTAGCTCACCACAGTGTTAACTACCTCACATTTCTAAAAATGAATGAGGCATGGATCTCGGAGGAATTCAACACATGTGATCAGTAGACCATGTATATGTCTATAAACAATTTTTGGAATCAAGCACACAGACCTTCTTAATTCATTTGGCTCACTTCCCTGACCCAAAAAAGCACACCGTACTATATGCCCCTACCCTCCTCTTTGAAGAGGTTGAGCGGTGTCATATTTCTACTGGGGCTGCTTATTATGAGGGGTTCCCACCATCCCTGTGCTGTGCTGACTTCCTCCTGGGTGTTCTTATTATGAGGGGCTCCCACCATCCCTGTGCTGTGCTGACTTCCTCCTGGGGGTTCTTATTATGAGGGGATCACACCATCCCTGTGCTGTGCTGACTTCCTCCTGGGGCTGCTTACGGTGCTGCTGTCAGCGCTGTATGTCACGGAGCTGCTGTCAGCGCTGTATGTCACGGAGCTGCTGTCAGCGCTGTATGTCACGGAGCTGCTGTCAGCGCTGTATGTCACGGAGCTGCTGTCAGCGCTGTATGTCACGGAGCTGCTGTCAGCGCTGTATGTCACGGAGCTGCTGTCAGCGCTGTATGTCACGGAGCTGCTGTCAGCGCTGTATGTCACGGAGCTGCTGTCAGCGCTGTATGTCACGGAGCTGCTGTCAGCGCTGTATGTCACGGAGCTGCTGTCAGCGCTGTATGTCACGGAGCTGCTGTCAGCGCTGTATGTCACGGAGCTGCTGTCAGCGCTGTATGTCACGGTGCTGCTGTCAGCGCTGTATGTCACGGAGCTGCTGTCAGCGCTGTATGTCACGGAGCTGCTGTCAGCGCTGTATGTCACGGAGCTGCTGTCAGCGCTGTATGTCACGGAGCTGCTGTCAGCGCTGTATGTCACGGAGCTGCTGTCAGCGCTGTATGTCACGGAGCTGCTGTCAGCGCTGTATGTCACGGAGCTGCTGTCAGCGCTGTATGTCACGGTGCTGCTGTCAGCGCTGTATGTCACGGAGCTGCTGTCAGCGCTGTATGTCACGGAGCTGCTGTCAGTGCTGTATGTCACGGAGCTGCTGTCAGCGCTGTATGTCACGGAGCTGCTGTCAGCGCTGTATGTCACGGAGCTGCTGTCAGCGCTGTATGTCACGGTGCTGCTGTCAGCGCTGTATGTCACGGAGCTGCTGTCAGCGCTGTATGTCACGGAGCTGCTGTCAGCGCTGTATGTCACGGAGCTGCTGTCAGCGCTGTATGTCACGGAGCTGCTGTCAGCGCTGTATGTCACGGAGCTGCTGTCAGCGCTGTATGTCACGGTGCTGCTGTCAGCGCTGTATGTCACGGAGCTGCTGTCAGCGCTGTATGTCACGGAGCTGCTGTCAGTGCTGTATGTCACGGAGCTGCTGTCAGCGCTGTATGTCACGGAGCTGCTGTCAGCGCTGTATGTCACGGAGCTGCTGTCAGCGCTGTATGTCACGGTGCTGCTGTCAGCGCTGTATGTCACGGAGCTGCTGTCAGCGCTGTATGTCACGGAGCTGCTGTCAGCGCTGTATGTCACGGAGCTGCTGTCAGCGCTGTATGTCACGGAGCTGCTGTCAGCGCTGTATGTCACGGAGCTGCTGTCAGCGCTGTATGTCACGGTGCTGATGTCAGTGCTCTGTATTACGGTGCTGCTGTCAGTGCTCTGTATCTCCTGCACCCTCTTGTTTGCCTACCCTGGTCCCTGACCTTCCCTCTCCTCCATTGCCTTCATTAGCTCCATAGTCCTGAATTGTCAGAACAATTTCCCAAATAAAAAAAAAATGCTTGTAGTTATCGATCCCAAATTCACCTCATACATGTATTATGCTATTGTCCAGGTGGTGGGACTACGTGCTACCCCCTAATAATTACCCCGTGGCCGCAAATTCGACCTAAAGGTTTGCGAAATTCGCCTCCCATTGAAGTCAATGGAGCCCGCGGCGAACGGTCGTTTTCGCGAACGTTTGTGTCCGTTCGCGTTTCGCGTTCGCGAAACGTCCCGTCGGAAGTTCGTCCATCACTAATCTTGGCTAACCTAGTGTGTCATATGTAAAGATCTCTTTAGGCTTAGCTTGTCTGGTAGATCTTCTGACAGGAGTTGAGTCTTCTCCATCAACATCGTTATCCATTTGCATATCTTGGTTCACAGGTAAGTCTTGACTTAATGAGGGTAATTCTGCAGTGTTTAGTCCCACCATGTCTGTAGCCCAGATTTGGTCGCCAACTACTGTTCCATCATTTTGTTCTTGTTCAAGATTGGGTGTGGTAGTTGTAGGATAGAACTCTTCAGCAGAAACTCTTAATGGGATTTTCTGTACGTTTTGAGAGTTTGGTTGAGACACAACACAATCATGACTTTCTGTAGTCTCTGGTATATAAGGATAATACCATCTTTCTTCATCTGAACATTCCTCCTCCTGGTCCACATCCATTCTGGTATCCTTTCTGTTACTTGATTGTATTTGTTTCATCGGTACTCTTGGAATGTGTCCTTCAATTGGTAGGTCATTTACTGGTAGTAAAAGATTTCTGTGCAGTACTCGAATAGTCTTTTTACCACTTTCAGGCTGAATTTTGTACACAGGCCCATCTTTGATTCTTTCTACCACTTTGTGTACTGATTCTTCCCAGTATGAACGAAGTTTACCAGGTCCTCCTCTTTCAGAGAGATTTCGTACTAAGACCCGATCACCCGGTTGAAGAGGCGCTCCTTTTATCTTTTTGTCATAGTACTTCTTCCCTTTAGCAGATGATTTTTTGCTATTCTCGGATGCGATTTTGTAAGCTTCTTGCATTCTAGATGCCCATTTCTGAGTAAATGTTGGTTGACTTTCTGATTCCTTTTCCAAACTTAGGTTGAGCATTAGGTCAATTGGCAAACGAGGAGATCTTCCATACAATAGAAAGAATGGCGAGTATCCTGTGGCTTCATGCCTGGTGCAATTGTATGCATGAACCATATGTGGAAGATGTTCTTTCCAATCTGACTTTTTCTCTTCCTCTAAGGTGTGAAGCATCTGTAACAAAGTACGGTTCAGTCTCTCCACTGGGTTACCCTGTGGATGGTATGGAGTCGTTCTTGAATGAGAAATCCCTGCCAATCGTTGCAATGTCTGAAATACGTTGTTTTCAAATTCTCTTCCTTGGTCATGGTGGAGTTTCTCTGGATAGCCAAAACGTGGTATGAAATCTTGAAAGATCTTTTCTGCCGCCGTTTTTCCAGATTTGTTCTTAGTTGGATAAGCTTGTGCAAAGCGTGTGAAATGGTCAACTATTACAAGTATATACTCATATCCTCCTTTGCTTTTCTCCAAGTGAAGATAATCAATGGATACTAACTCCAAAGGTGAACTGGTAGTAATTGAACCCATAGGTGCTCTTTCGGTGATATTTGGACGCTTTCGTTTGATGCAGCTGCACTTCTTCAGCACATATTCATCAATGTCTCTTTGCATAAATGGCCAGTAAAATCGTTCACGTGCTAGGTGGGTTACCTTGTCAGTACCAATGTGACCCATGTCATCATGAAGATTTCTTAAGACCAATGGTTTTAACTTTTCTGGTAGAACTAGCTGTTTTCGGGTTCCAGAGTGTCGGTAGAGGATTCCTTCATCGACTCTGAGTTTATTCCATTCATGTATCAAACGTCTTGTTTTGCTGGTCATACTCTCCTTTTCTTTGTGGTTTGGAATCCAGTCGTTCTCCTTAATCCAGACCACTTCTCTAATGTTGGTATCGTCTTGTTGTAATGCTCTGATATTCTCCTGAGTCATTGGGCAGATTGTCTGTCCTTTCAGCAATTCTTCGGCCACATCACTTTCTGAGTGAAGAGTCAATGAAGCCCCCCATAATGCCTCTTCTTCGTCAACAGCTTTGCTCCCTTGCCACATAGCTGACACAACCTCAGATGGTACAAGCTCTGTGTACTCACTCAGATTCTTCGTGAGTTCCACCGGAAATCGTGACAGTGTATCTGCGTCTGCATTCTGTTTACCTGGCCTGTACTTGATATCAAAGTGGAAATCAGCCAACTCACCAACCCAGCGATGGCCCACAGCATTCAGTCTGGCAGTACTCAATACATATGTCAATGGGTTGTTGTCTGTGTAAACGGTGAATGTTGGAGCGTAGTACAAGTAATCTCTGAATTTGTCACAGACTGCCCACTTGAGAGCTAAAAACTCAAGTTTACCAGAGTGAAGATGGTAATTGCGCTCTGCTGGAGTCAATGTTCTGGAGCCAAACCCAATAACACGAAGTTTTTCTCCTTGTCGTTGGTATAGTACAGCACCTAGGCCTTCATTGGAAGCATCAGTGTGTAAGATGAAGGGTAAGTCAAAATCAGGGTATGCTAGAATTGGTGGATTGGTTAGCATGTCCACCAGTCTGGATACTACAGCTTGATGTTTGGGTGCCCATTGAATCAGTGTTTTAGATGGCACTTGTGCTTTGTTCCCGTTTTTCTTCATAGATTCCATCCGATTGTTTTTGGGGATGGATGTAGCAGATTCTTTCTCAGTGTTCTGCAAAAGTTCATACAGTGGTTTAGCAAGTCGAGAGAAATCTTGAATGAAGGACCTGTAGTAGCTCAGGAATCCTAACAAAGATCTGACTCCTCCCACTGTTTTTGGTTTGTTCTTTTTCAAATGTAATACCGCTTCAAGATCTTTTGGGTCAATTTTTATGCCTTCTTCTGACACCATTCGTCCAAGGTATCGAATCTGTCATTTAAAGAGTTCACACTTCTTCGGTCTAAGTTTGATACCATGCTCACGCATTCGACTAAGCACTTGCCTAATATCATTGACATGCTCCTGAAAAGTTTTGGAGTAGCAAAGTACGTCATCCAAGTATGGAGAACAACATTTGTCTCTGATGCCCTCTAATACATTCTCCATGCATCTCTGAAAAGCTGCTGGGGCATTCGTTAATCCAAATGGAATACGGTTCCACTCCAGGAGTCCCCAGGGGGTGCTGAAAGCCGTCAGATGTCTGGAGTCTTCATGCACAAAGCCTTGATGATACGCACTACCCTGGTCCAGGATTGAGAACCACGTAAATCCTCCTAAGCTATCCAGCAGATCTTGTATTCTGGGTAGTGGATGTCTATCTGGGATAGTCTTTCGGTTTAACTCCCTAAAGTCAACACATCGTCGTAGGCTACTGTCCTTCTTTCGAACACAAACAACTGGTGATGAGTATGCGGAAGAAGATTTTGTTACCCAACCTCGGTCAAGAAGATTTTGGATATATTCTTTCACTTCTTTGTATAGGGGTTTTGGTATCGAATTGTAGCGTTTCTGGACAGGAGTTTCATCTTTCAGATTTATCCTCAGTTTCAGGTTAGGGATGCATCCTATGTCTCCCTCATCTCGAGCAAAGACATCTGATTCATCATATAACATTTGTCTCGCTATCTCCTGTTCTTCTTCTGAGAGATCTTCCAAATTGACAGGTGGGTGCCACTTAACAGATTTGTTAGTGGGTAGCTGATTTCCAGTGTCCACTTGATTCAACTGGTTTACATGAAACACCCTTTTCTTCTGGTCAATTCCCTTTCCATCGTCTTTGTTTGGAGACAATGGTAGAATCTCAGCTGCTGGAGAGATGGTACCCAATACTGTTCTGGGTGGAAGGTAGATGTCATGTTGAGCACGGTTCAGTATAGGTATCTTCACCAGTTTAGAGAACCCATTTGGCACATCTACCACTGAAGGAAATAGTTCAAGTCCTTCCTCAACTGGATATTCGGGAAGTGGTTCAAATGGCATGATTCCTCCTTTCGGCCACGCTCTAATTCTGCATTTGACTTCACAGAGCTCGCCTCCTTTAATCTGGAGTCCCTTCTTCCCCACTTTGACCATACGACTATCGAATATTTCTCCTGGGTCAGTTGCTTGACTGACAGCATTGACAATGTTATTCGCTACACTCTGTCTTACTTTCATAGCTTCACTCAGCAAGATAGTCAGGTTTTGGGTGCTGTTTGGTCGGTCACGGTTTTCTCTGATCAATTCTTCGATAACATTAAACCCAAGAATTGGATTGTCATTACAGCAGTCACTCACCAGCATTGGCACATAAATGGCTGAGTTTCCATGTCCACTACTTTCGAATTCCAAGCAGACTTCAATCCATCCGATGAATGGAATGAGAGAACCATTTGCAGCTGTAATGGATAAGTTGTCATCAAAAAGTAAATCTTGTATGTGCCTAATGGAGACGCTGGGTAGAAACTTTTCTAACCATGCCTTCCCGACAATGCTGACCTGAGCTCCTGTATCCATCAACATGTCAACCGGAACACCATTCATCCGACATGACAGTAGGCATTTTTCTCCAATTAATTGTGCTACGTGTTGTTTGGAGAATCCATTCTCTTTTGGGAGTGTTCTAGTTGACCGGTGGGTGAATACCTTGTTTACCTTAGCATGGGACAGATCATTTGAGGTGGTCACTGGTTGTCTCTTTCCCAGTGATCGTCTGTCGTTTCCCGACTGCCTTCTTTTCTTCAAGCAATCAACCGCTCTGTGTCCTGTCCAACCACAGTAGAAACAATGGTAGCAGTTCTGACTCTCTCGTTTAATGCAATCATCACACCTGTGCTTGCAGTGAGTTGTATCTGGAACTTGAACATTGGTTAGTGGCTTAGTCATTTGGTTTCCAACAAGAGGAGTTAGCTTCATCATCTTTTCCAGGTTCTTTATGAGAGCAGAGACCTGTGTTGTTAGTTCCATTAATGCAGTGTGATTTGCTCTAGCATCTCCCTCAACTCTCTTTTGCAAGGTGTCTTTTTCACTATTCCCTGGTGTCTGTGATGAATGTACAGTAAGAGGTTTATGTTTAGGTGCACTGTTTAAGCGTCTCTGCCTTTCTGTTTCCTCATCAACTGATCTGGTGACTTGCTCTATGATAAAGTCATCCGTTACTGTCAAATCAGACACGTAAGGCTTGATATCTCGTCTAACATTAGAATTTTTCTCATTTAGTCCCTGATACAGTGTATGAAGGAATATGCCTTGCACCAGTTTTTTGTCATAGCTAAGCTCTCGCCTATCATGTTGTGATGTAGACAGAACTTTTTGTTTTAACCCCACTAGCCTGTAAACAAATTGTTGTGCTGTTTCTCTTTCTTGCTGGGCAGCATTGCTAAGGTCCTGAAATAACTCATTACCACTTCGTTCTCTCATATGTGACTTCAAAAACCTTTTCAATTCAGCAACAGTAAGATCATCTTTGTCAGTCAACATTAGTGATGGACGAACTTCCGACGGGACGTTTCGCGAACGCGAAACGCGAACGGACACAAACGTTCGCGAAAACGACCGTTCGCCGCGGGCTCCATTGACTTCAATGGGAGGCGAATTTCGCAAACCTTTAGGTCGAATTTGCGGCCACGGGGTAATTATTAGGGGGTAGCACGTAGTCCCACCACCTGGACAATAGCATAATACATGTATGAGGTGAATTTGGGATCGATAACTACAAGCATTTTTTTTTTATTTGGGAAATTGTTCTGACAATTCAGGACTATGGAGCTAATGAAGGCAATGGAGGAGAGGGAAGGTCAGGGACCAGGGTAGGCAAACAAGAGGGTGCAGGAGATACAGAGCACTGACAGCAGCACCGTAATACAGAGCACTGACATCAGCACCGTGACATACAGCGCTGACAGCAGCTCCGTGACATACAGCGCTGACAGCAGCTCCGTGACATACAGCGCTGACAGCAGCTCCGTGACATACAGCGCTGACAGCAGCTCCGTGACATACAGCGCTGACAGCAGCTCCGTGACATACAGCGCTGACAGCAGCACCGTGACATACAGCGCTGACAGCAGCTCCGTGACATACAGCGCTGACAGCAGCTCCGTGACATACAGCGCTGACAGCAGCTCCGTGACATACAGCACTGACAGCAGCTCCGTGACATACAGCGCTGACAGCAGCTCCGTGACATACAGCGCTGACAGCAGCACCGTGACATACAGCGCTGACAGCAGCTCCGTGACATACAGCGCTGACAGCAGCTCCGTGACATACAGCGCTGACAGCAGCTCCGTGACATACAGCGCTGACAGCAGCTCCGTGACATACAGCGCTGACAGCAGCTCCGTGACATACAGCGCTGACAGCAGCTCCGTGACATACAGCGCTGACAGCAGCTCCGTGACATACAGCGCTGACAGCAGCTCCGTGACATACAGCGCTGACAGCAGCTCCGTGACATACAGCGCTGACAGCAGCTCCGTGACATACAGCGCTGACAGCAGCACCGTAAGCAGCCCCAGGAGGAAGTCAGCACAGCACAGGGATGGTGTGATCCCCTCATAATAAGAACCCCCAGGAGGAAGTCAGCACAGCACAGGGATGGTGGGAGCCCCTCATAATAAGAACACCCAGGAGGAAGTCAGCACAGCACAGGGATGGTGGGAACCCCTCATAATAAGCAGCCCCAGTAGAAATATGACACCGCTCAACCTCTTCAAAGAGGAGGGTAGGGGCATATAGTACGGTGTGCTTTTTTGGGTCAGGGAAGTGAGCCAAATGAATTAAGAAGGTCTGTGTGCTTGATTCCAAAAATTGTTTATAGACATATACATGGTCTACTGATCACATGTGTTGAATTCCTCCGAGATCCATGCCTCATTCATTTTTAGAAATGTGAGGTAGTTAACACTGTGGTGAGCTAGGCGAGTACGCTTATCGGTCACAATCCCCCCTGCTGCGCTGAACGTCCTTTCGGACAGGACACTGGATGAGGGGCAAGCCAACAGTTCGATTGCAAATTGGGCAAGCTCTGGCCAGAGGTCAAGCCTGCCCACCCAGTAGTCTAGGGGTTCATCACTCCTCAGAGCGTCCACATCGGCCGTTAACCCAATGTAGTCGGACACCTGACGGTCTAGGCGTTCCCTGATGCTGGATCCGGATGACACCTGTCGATGGGTCGGCTGAAAGAATGACCTCATATCCGAAGTCACCAACACATCTTCAAACCGGCCTCTTCTTGCAGGCGCTGTTGGATTGGTACCCGCAAATCCTTCTCTGGGAGTGGGAATTGCTCCTCTGCCAGCGCACGCAAAAGCAGAATGCAGCATTTCTCGAAGCAAGGCCTGGAAGTGCTGCATTCTGACAGCCCTCTGCGACGGCGGTAACATTTCCGCCATTTTGTGTTTGTACCGGGGGTCTAAGTACGTTGCCACCCAGTACTGGTCCTTGACCCTCATGCTTTTTATACGGGGGTCCCTATTAAAACACTGGAGCATGAAGGCCCCCATTTGCACTAAAGTGGAAGCGGTGTGGTGGCCTGGCTCCTGCTCATCATCCAGGATAATGTCGTCCTCTTCATTCTCCTCTCCCCATCCTCGCACAACAGGGATCCCAGAAAGGTTTAAAGCATGCTCTTCTTGCTCCTGCTCATCCGCCCCGGCACCATCCTCCTCTGACTCCTCATCAGACTCCTGTTGTTGACTTGTCTCAGATAGAGTAGCCCCCCCTGGGAATTCATCCAGCATTGCGACTTCCTCATCTTCCCGCTCCTGCTCCTCCACAGCCTGATCAATGACACGACGCAATGCACGCTCCAGAAAGAAGGCATAAGGTACCATGTCACTGATGGCGCCATGGCTGCGACTGACCAGTTTGGTGATCTCCTCAAATGGCCGCAGAAGTCTGCATGTGTCGCGCATGAGCAGCCACTGGCGCGGTGAAAAAAAACCCAGCTCCCCAGAACCGTTTCTTTCGCAGAGTTCATACAGGTAGACGTTAACTGCACGTTTCTGCTGGAGCAGCCTATCAAGCATATAGAAGGTTGAGTTCCATCGCGTCGGGCAATCGCAAATAAGACGTCTGACCGGCAGATGGTGTCGCCGCTGAATGTCAGCAAGGCGAGCCATGGCCGTGTAAGATCTTCTGAAATGGGCCGAGATTTTCCTTGCCTGCCGCAAGATGTCCTGGACCCCAGGGTATTTGACAAGGAATCGCTGCACGACCAAGTTTAAGACGTGTGCCATGCACGGCACGTGCGTGATTTTGCCCTGTTTCAATGCGCTAAGCAGATTGGCACCGTTGTCACACACCACTTTACCAACTGTCAAATTGAGCGGTGTTAGCCACTCATCTGCCTGTGAACGCAAAGCTGAAAGGAGTGCCGGGCCAGTGTGGCTCTTTGCTTCCAGGCACAACAGACGCAGCACGGCATGGCAACGTCTCACCTGGCATGTGGAATAGGTTCTGGGGAGCTTGGGCGGTGCAGTGGAAGAGACGCTAGCAGCGGAAAAGGAGGAGGCAGCTGAGGAGGAGAGGGAGGAGGATGGAGTAGGAGGAGGAGAAGAAGAGTCAGGCCTGCATGCAATCCGTGGCGGTAAAACCAAATCTACACGGGTGCCACGGGTTACATGCTTGACGGCCGTCAGAAGGTTCACCCAGTGGGCAGTAAAACTGATATACCTTCCCTGCCCGTGTTTGCTAGACCACGTGTCTGTGGTCAGATGTATCTTGGCACCGACACTGTGTGCCAGAGATACATTCACTTGCCGCTGAACATGGCCATATAGCTCTGGGATGCCCTTCTCTGAGAAATACTTCCTTCCTGGGACCTTCCATTGTGGTGTTCCAATGGCCACAAATTTGCGAAAGGCCTCCGAGTCCACCAGTTTATATGGCAGTAGTTGGCGGGCTATGAGTTCTGACAAGCCAGCCGCCAACCGTTGGGCAAGAGGGTTATCCGGCGTCATCATTTTTTTACGCTCAAACATTAGGCCCACGGAAGCCTGCCTTTTTGCAGAAAAATGTGAGCTTGGCGTGATGGAAGGTGGAGTGGAGGACAATTGTGAGGAGAGAGGAGAAGGAGAAGTAGAAGACGAGGCTGGACGGTGAGAGCCTGCAGTGTGGCTTTGTGTGTTCCGTTGCTCCCACTGGGCTCGGTGATGGCTGCTCATGTGCCTTCTTAAGGCGGTCGTCCCTAGGTGAGTATTGGGCTTACCGCGACTAACGCGTTGACTGCAAAGATTGCAGATGGCAACGCTATTGTCAGCAGCGGACACGTTAAAAAAAGCCCACACTGCGGAGCCATGTGCCGGTGTCCTGGGAGCGCCAGATGTGACCGTACATGGTCGATGACTCGCTCCTGATACATTTGCAGTCTGCTTTGTCCCTGCTGTGCAATGTAAGTCATTGCTGCTTCTCCTCCCTATCTGCTGGTCCATATCTCCCTCTGAACTCCCCTCCTCTTCCTCTCTTGTGGGCACCCACGTGACATCACTAGACACGTCATCATCAACGTCACCTTCCCCACCGCTATAAGTAGAGTAGGCAGCAACACCGGGGACCAACCTCCTCCTTGGGCTGATCTGGGTACTGGCGTCAGACTGCTGAGTAGCGCTTGTTGCTACCTCCTCTTCCTGATCCAATACCAAGAGTGGCTGCGCATCAGAAATGTCCTCTTGATATGGATCGGAAAATAATTCCAGTGACTCAAGCGGAAGGTATGTGGTGGTGGTGGTGGTGGTCGTGTTGTTGGTGGTAGTGTCTTTGGGGGTGCACATAGCAGAGAGTGAAGAAGAGGGTGCAGATCGAGAGGATGAGGAGGGTGCAGAAGAGTAAGGCTGAGCGAGCCACTCAACCAAGTCTGGTGCATCCTTTAAAGTAATTGAACGCACCTTCTGCAACTTCCCACTTTGGCTCAAGCCTGTTGCTCCTGCCCTACCCCTACCACCCCTGCGGAAGGGCCTGCCTCTTCCTCTGCATGTCATTTTTTAAATGACCCTGTGACAAAACTCTTAGTCCCTATACCGCTGAAGGACTGCTGCAGTATAGGTGAGCGGTCAGCAGTGGTGCACGTCAACCCTATCTATTGTGGACCTATAGCGGTCCTTACAGAACAGCAGACTGTACCGCACTCAAGCCTATGTACCGTAGCACCCTATACCAAGTTACCAGTCCTTATAAGAACTTTTGTGGACCAAGCAGGTTGTGTATTAGTGTTTAGCAGACTGTACGTCAGTCCCTATACCGCTGAAGGACTGCTGCAGTATAGGGCAGCGGTCAGCAGTGGTGCACGTCAACCCTATCTATTGTGGACCGATAGCGGTCCTTACAGAACAGCAGACTGTACCGCACTCAAGCCTATGTACCGTAGCACCCTATACCAAGTTACCAGTCCTTATAAGAACTTTTGTGGACCAAGCAGGTTGTGTGTTAGTGTTTAGCAGACTGTGCGTCAGTCCCTATACCGCTGAAGGACTGCTGCAGTATAGGGCAGCGGTCAGCAGTAGTGCACGGCAACCCTATGTATTGTGGACCGATAGCGGTCCTTACAGAACAGCAGACTGTAACGCACTCAGGCCTATGTACCGTAGCACCCTATACCAAGTTACCAGTCCTTATAAGAACTTTTGTGGACCAAGCAGGTTGTGTGTTAGTGATTAGCAGACTGTACGTCAGTCCCTATACCAATGAAGGACTGCTGCAGTATAGGGCAGCGGTCAGCAGTAGTGCACGGCAACCCTATGTATTGTGGACCGATAGCGGTCCTTACAGAACAGCAGACTGTAACGCACTCAGGCCTATGTACCGTAGCACCCTATACCAAGTTACCAGTCCTTATAAAAACTTTTGTGGACCAAGCAGGTTGTGTGTTAGTGTTTAGCAGACTGTGCGTCAGTCCCTATACCGCTGAAGGACTGCTGCAGTATAGGGCAGCGGTCAGCAGTGGTGCACGTCAACCCTATCTATTGTGGACCGATAGCGGTCCTTACAGAACAGCAGACTGTACCGCACTCAAGCCTATGTACCGTAGCACCCTATACCAAGTTACCAGTCCTTATAAGAACTTTTGTGGACCAAGCAGGTTGTGTATTAGTGTTTAGCAGACTGTACGTCAGTCCCTATACCGCTGAAGGACTGCTGCAGTATAGGGCAGCGGTCAGCAGTGGTGCACGTCAACCCTATCTATTGTGGACCGATAGCGGTCCTTACAGAACAGCAGACTGTACCGCACTCAAGCCTATGTACCGTAGCACCCTATACCAAGTTACCAGTCCTTATAAGAACTTTTGTGGAACAAGCAGGTTGTGTGTTAGTGATTAGCAGACTGTACGTCAGTCCCTATACCAATGAAGGACTGCTGCAGTATAGGGCAGCGGTCAGCAGTAGTGCACGGCAACCCTATGTATTGTGGACCGATAGCGGTCCTTACAGAACAGCAGACTGTACTGCACTCAGGCCTATGTACCGTAGCACCCTATACCAAGTTACCAGTCCTTATAAAAACTTTTGTGGACCAAGCAGGTTGTGTGTTAGTGTTTAGCAGACTGTGCGTCAGTCCCTATACCGCTGAAGGACTGCTGCAGTATAGGGCAGCGGTCAGCAGTAGTGCACGGCAACCCTATGTATTGTGGACCGATAGCGGTCCTTACAGAACAGCAGACTGTAACGCACTCAGGCCTATGTACCGTAGCACCCTATACCAAGTTACCAGTCCTTATAAGAACTTTTGTGGACCAAGCAGGTTGTGTGTTAGTGATTAGCAGACTGTACGTCAGTCCCTATACCAATGAAGGACTGCTGCAGTATAGGGCAGCGGTCAGCAGTAGTGCACGGCAACCCTATGTATTGTGGACCGATAGCGGTCCTTACAGAACAGCAGACTGTAACGCACTCAGGCCTATGTACCGTAGCACCCTATACCAAGTTACCAGTCCTTATAAAAACTTTTGTGGACCAAGCAGGTTGTGTGTTAGTGTTTAGCAGACTGTGCGTCAGTCCCTATACCGCTGAAGGACTGCTGCAGTATAGGGCAGCGGTCAGCAGTGGTGCACGTCAACCCTATCTATTGTGGACCGATAGCGGTCCTTACAGAACAGCAGACTGTACCGCACTCAAGCCTATGTACCGTAGCACCCTATACCAAGTTACCAGTCCTTATAAGAACTTTTGTGGACCAAGCAGGTTGTGTATTAGTGTTTAGCAGACTGTACGTCAGTCCCTATACCGCTGAAGGACTGCTGCAGTATAGGGCAGCGGTCAGCAGTGGTGCACGTCAACCCTATCTATTGTGGACCGATAGCGGTCCTTACAGAACAGCAGACTGTACCGCACTCAAGCCTATGTACCGTAGCACCCTATACCAAGTTACCAGTCCTTATAAGAACTTTTGTGGAACAAGCAGGTTGTGTGTTAGTGATTAGCAGACTGTACGTCAGTCCCTATACCAATGAAGGACTGCTGCAGTATAGGGCAGCGGTCAGCAGTAGTGCACGGCAACCCTATGTATTGTGGACCGATAGCGGTCCTTACAGAACAGCAGACTGTAACGCACTCAGGCCTATGTACCGTAGCACCCTATACCAAGTTACCAGTCCTTATAAGAACTTTTGTGGAACAAGCAGGTTGTGTGTTAGTGATTAGCAGACTGTACGTCAGTCCCTATACCAATGAAGGACTGCTGCAGTATAGGGCAGCGGTCAGCAGTAGTGCACGGCAACCCTATGTATTGTGGACCGATAGCGGTCCTTACAGAACAGCAGACTGTAACGCACTCAGGCCTATGTACCGTAGCACCCTATACCAAGTTACCAGTCCTTATAAGAACTTTTGTGGACCAAGCAGGTTGTGTGTTAGTGATTAGCAGACTGTACGTCAGTCCCTATACCAATGAAGGACTGCTGCAGTATAGGGCAGCGGTCAGCAGTAGTGCACGGCAACCCTATGTATTGTGGACCGATAGCGGTCCTTACAGAACAGCAGACTGTACTGCACTCAGGCCTATGTACCGTAGCACCCTATACCAAGTTACCAGTCCTTATAAGAACTTTTGTGGACCAAGCAGGTTGTGTGTTAGTGTTTAGCAGACTGTGCGTCAGTCCCTATACCGCTGAAGGACTGCTGCAGTATAGGGCAGCGGTCAGCAGTAGTGCACGGCAACCCTATGTATTGTGGACCGATAGCGGTCCTTACAGAACAGCAGACTGTAACGCACTCAGGCCTATGTACCGTAGCACCCTATACCAAGTTACCAGTCCTTATAAGAACTTTTGTGGACCAAGCAGGTTGTGTGTTAGTGATTAGCAGACTGTACGTCAGTCCCTATACCAATGAAGGACTGCTGCAGTATAGGGCAGCGGTCAGCAGTAGTGCACGGCAACCCTATGTATTGTGGACCGATAGCGGTCCTTACAGAACAGCAGACTGTAACGCACTCAGGCCTATGTACCGTAGCACCCTATACCAAGTTACCAGTCCTTATAAAAACTTTTGTGGACCAAGCAGGTTGTGTGTTAGTGTTTAGCAGACTGTGCGTCAGTCCCTATACCGCTGAAGGACTGCTGCAGTATAGGGCAGCGGTCAGCAGTAGTGCACGGCAACCCTATGTATTGTGGACCGATAGCGGTCCTTACAGAACAGCAGACTGTAACGCACTCAGGCCTATGTACCGTAGCACCCTATACCAAGTTACCAGTCCTTATAAGAACTTTTGTGGACCAAGCAGGTTGTGTGTTAGTGATTAGCAGACTGTACGTCAGTCCCTATACCAATGAAGGACTGCTGCAGTATAGGGCAGCGGTCAGCAGTAGTGCACGGCAACCCTATGTATTGTGGACCGATAGCGGTCCTTACAGAACAGCAGACTGTAACGCACTCAGGCCTATGTACCGTAGCACCCTATACCAAGTTACCAGTCCTTATAAGAACTTTTGTGGAACAAGCAGGTTGTGTGTTAGTGATTAGCAGACTGTACGTCAGTCCCTATACCAATGAAGGACTGCTGCAGTATAGGGCAGCGGTCAGCAGTAGTGCACGGCAACCCTATGTATTGTGGACCGATAGCGGTCCTTACAGAACAGCAGACTGTAACGCACTCAGGCCTATGTACCGTAGCACCCTATACCAAGTTACCAGTCCTTATAAGAACTTTTGTGGACCAAGCAGGTTGTGTGTTAGTGATTAGCAGACTGTACGTCAGTCCCTATACCAATGAAGGACTGCTGCAGTATAGGGCAGCGGTCAGCAGTAGTGCACGGCAACCCTATGTATTGTGGACCGATAGCGGTCCTTACAGAACAGCAGACTGTACTGCACTCAGGCCTATGTACCGTAGCACCCTATACCAAGTTACCAGTCCTTATAAAAACTTTTGTGGACCAAGCAGGTTGTGTGTTAGTGTTTAGCAGACTGTGCGTCAGTCCCTATACCGCTGAAGGACTGCTGCAGTATAGGGCAGCGGTCAGCAGTAGTGCACGGCAACCCTATGTATTGTGGACCGATAGCGGTCCTTACAGAACAGCAGACTGTAACGCACTCAGGCCTATGTACCGTAGCACCCTATACCAAGTTACCAGTCCTTATAAGAACTTTTGTGGACCAAGCAGGTTGTGTGTTAGTGATTAGCAGACTGTACGTCAGTCCCTATACCAATGAAGGACTGCTGCAGTATAGGGCAGCGGTCAGCAGTAGTGCACGGCAACCCTATGTATTGTGGACCGATAGCGGTCCTTACAGAACAGCAGACTGTACCGCACCCAAGCCTATGTACCGTAGCACCCTAGACAGACCAAGTTACCAGTCCTGATAAAGAGCTTTGTGGAACAAGTGAGTTGTGAATGATTAGCAGACTGCAGCAGAAGGGCAGCAGTCAAGTATAATATTCTTTCTATATTTGGAAGAAAGAATATTATACGTGTACAAGCCTATTACCGTACCACTGATACCAGTCCTGAAAAGAACCTTTGTGGAACTAATAGTAACAGCAAGTCTTTAAAATTATCCTCACTGCCTGACACACTGCTTCCTGCCTGTCCCTATACAAATTGGCAAAAAAGAGTAGGCTGGAACGATTAGCTGGAACAGCTCTTTTGTGGACCTGATAGTAACAGCTAATGATGATGATGATGATGATGATGAAGAAAGACTAATCTGGCTGAGCTGTCCCTAAAATAGCAGCATACAGCGCTCTGTCCCTTTATCTAAACTGACAAAAGAAACTCAGGCTGCTGACCTAACACCTATACCAGTCCTGAAAAGAACTTTTGTGTACCAAATAGCTAGCGTTTTCTCTGTCCCTACTCCACACAGGATCCTTTCCCTACAGTGACAGAAGAAAGAATGTAAAATGGCCACCGGATCGGGTGTATTTATAGGTTAGGGGGAATGTCCAAGTGTCCATGAGCTGTCATGTCTCAATTGGTTGTCCTGTAACACATGATAAACGTGTCACGAAAGGTTAAAGTTCTTGTATACATTAAACACGTAAGTCCGCCGGGGCGAACGACGGAAAAAGGCGTTCGAACCCGCGGACGGCGAAAGTCGGAAATTCGCCGCGAAACGACCGCCGGGCGAACCGTTCGGCCATCACTAGTCAACATATCTTTAAAATTACCAGGTTTGATTATTCTCAACACTGTGCGTATAATTTCAGATTCAGGGAATTTTTCTGTTAGACCCTCGTCAATTTGTCTGCACACGCTACTGTAACTCATGTCCGAACCATGATCTGAAATTACACCACCATGCATTTTAAATACTCTACGTGGCAATAAAGCAACAGCATCAGTTAATCTCACCACCTCCGATACCTGTTCAGTCCTTGCAGTCCCACTACTTTTTTTTTTTGCAGCGGTTGCAATGTCCACAGTTGGTGTACTTTCCTTGTTAAGTTTTAGTTCATTGATCTTGTCTTGGATAATGAGTAGGTAAGACATACCTTGATCTTCCAACTTTTCCAGCTGATCACTTCTCAAGTAGTCTTCAATAAATTCAACAAGTTCCATTTCGTTGGTACCAGTCACTGATGGAACGTCCACGTCTCTTTCATCTCCCAGCGTAATAGCAAGGCTATGCAGCTGTTCTTCATTAAGCAGATGAATTTGTTTCTGGATATTCCACATCAGCGCACGATGAGGAGACGCCATCTCTGTTGCAATCTGAAGACTTGCACTCACGAGGCAGACGACTCTCACGACTCTCCTTGTAGCTCTGTAGCAGGCTCACGCTTGTCTCACGCTTCCTTCTCACTGGTAACACAACGAATCCCGGCACACGAGCCCCCAAAATGTTACCGGCCTCAAAATGTGAATTAAGAGAGCCGATGATTGTAGACGCGATGAGATAAGGTGATCAGCTTGGCGTGGACTGCAAAGAATCACACAAACAGCATGAGATATGACCACTGACTTTATGGCTGGAAGTAGTTTAATTTTTACATAACAATACATCTTTTACATTTTTATAGTCACATGTTTATAACCATTAACAATATATATAATACCGATTTTAACTAAAGTATTTTAAAACGTAGTTACAACAATGAACATTACTAAATTTAATAACATATATATCACTGTTATTCAGTGTTATAGATAATTATCTTTATCTCTCTGGTACACTTTAAGTGTGCAATAATCATACTAGCAATGCATTGCTTTAATACAAATATTATCATGATGGTACTCTTTTTTAACCACTAGATGGTGCACATTGCATGTCTGTATGATGCAATACATAAGCTTTACATACAATAGGTTTTTTTCTTATTAATAGCAGAAAACATGTGCTTCTATAAATCTATGCCATTTTCAATAAATCAGGTTTAAATATACCTATTTAGAAAGGTTTAGTGTATATCATAGACATTTGTTCTGACTAATGCAGTATTTTCATGTTCTTATGCACTTTTCACTTGTTTCTGACACATGCTGTTCTAAACTTCTAATTACAGCAAAACTATAGCATAAAATCTGCTGAGACTTTTTCTGCATCTGCTCAAGATGTTTAGGAATCTTTCTATCACAGGTTAATACAGATTAGGAACAATTTAGAGTACATACCTGCAAAGAATCACACAAACAGCATGAGATATGACCACTGACTTTATGGCTGGAAGTAGTTTAATTTCCAGTCACATGGTGTGTGGCCTTATATAGACTCTGTTTGTGTACCTTCTCTGCCATCTACTGGTTATTAATAGAATAGAAGGGAGATGTTTAGAAATATAAAAAAAAATGAATATGTACTTTGCTTTGGGGTGTCTGTTTTGTGACCGTATAAACCGCAGTCCGTCACACTTGAAACCCGCATCTCACCTAGAATGTTCATCCAAGAAGTCTCAGGAATGTATCTTTACAAGTTCATTCATTTTCATTTACTGACAAACGAAACATTATCTTTTTTTTCTGAAAATGTCATTTTTTTTCTGTCGCACAGCCTACAGCAAGAATGAAAAAAAAATTGCATAGAATCTCTTCCAAAATATATACCAGAACCTTTAAGTCTGTTATGGATTTTAAGGGGGTACCTCACAGAAAAAATGCATGAAAACCCACCAAGAATCCACATAACACCCTTGATCCAAGTATGCAGCCTGGCTGGCCAGGGAACGGAGGAGGAAAATTAGTGTATGGCCCCCTCCTCAACCACATCAGGCCACATATCCTCAACATGGGGTGGTGCCTTGCCAGGGGGTCCCCTGGGCAAAGCACCTTGTACCCATATTGATGAGGACAAGGTACTGTTCCTACAACCCTTGCTGAGTGGTTGTGAGGCTCTGTGGGCAGGGGTCTTTTTGGAATCTGGATGCCCCCTTTATTTAAAAGGGGTCACCAAACCCCCCCTCACATGACTGAGTTTGGAGTACATTGTACCCCATAAAAATTAATTTACCCTAGAAATTAAAACATACACACATTTGACAAGTCCTTTTTTCAAAAAATAAAAATCCCCAAAAAGTCCTAAATGTAAATACATCGGCAATCATGATGTCTGCCAGCCAACCACTCACCCCAAAAAAAAAAAAAAAAACAGGTACACGTGACTGATTCCGACGCTGACACCCACTAAATGACAGATCCCCAATCTATCATGCGCTATTTAAGGGAAGGGGTGACATAAATATATAAAACCAAATATGGTCATGACCATTCTTGGTCAATGTCTTTCCCCAGATATGGCCAGTGGCCTTATTTGGGCAGTGATGCCACTGCTATCTTTACCCCTTTACTTTAAAGAAGCGGAGATCCCTTATGTTGTTGGTAGTTCCTAGAGACCTTCATTAGTGTCAATGTGATTTAGATGTCACAGGGAATCCCTGCTCCTTTAAAGCAAAGGTGCATGGAGAGCAATGACATCACTGCCCAAATATGGGCAATCCCCCTGACATCAGTGGTTCCTAGGACCACCAACTGGATAAGCACCCGTGGCTTCTTTAGGCACCAGTGACAGCGAGAAGCTGTCGTACATAGGTGCAGTAGAAATGCCACTTCTTTATATCATGTAGGGCTCCCGCCAAATGGGCTAAAGTTCAGGTGTTAGCCCCTGTACACACGGTCGGAGATTTCCACAACCAAATCTGTTAGATTTTGCCCATCGGATTTTGTCCGTTGGATCTTGTCCAAAACTGTTGCATACACACGGTCGGACAAAGTTGGCGAAAAATCCGATCTTTCAGAACATGATGACGTAATTTCGTTACGATGGGACTACATTCAGGCTAATAGCCAATAGCTTTGATGTAGGAATTTGATCTGAGCATGCGTGGCACTTGATCAAAATCAAGATCAAAATTCTCTACACATGATTGGAGTATGTCCGACAGGCCCAGTTGGTTGGGAAATATTTCCAACATGTTGGAAAATTGGGTCCGACGGATATTCCGATGGAATCAGTCCGATGCATACCACACACAGTCGGATTATCCGACGACACGGTCCGATAGGACACATTCCGACGGATTCTCCGACCGTGTGTACAAGGGCTTTAGACTAAATGCCTGATCACCCAAATTTTGGATCAAACTGTCGGCTCATCCCTAGTCCTAGTATGTGTGTAATAATTACCTATGAACATGTGTGTTATCACATTCTGCGTTCTGATTTAAGTAATTTGGGAGAGTTGGGGAAACAGTTGGCAACTAGGGATGAGCTTGGGCAGGGGTCTTCAAACAATGGCCCTCCAGTTGTTCAGGAACTACAATTCCCATCATGTCTAATCATGTGTGTGAATGTTAGAGTTTTTTACAATGCCTCATGGGATGTGTAGTTCCACAACAGCTGGAGGGCCGTAGTTTGAAAATCCCTGAGCTTGGGTGTTCAGTTGCACTTCCAATCCCAGGAAGCTGTCACATGTATGATGACCAATAGAGAAGTGCATGCCTTCTCCCTCTCCCTATAAATTGAAATCATTCTATGGGGGGGCGCAGACCGGGGCATGGCGCAGACATCATGGCTCTTTCCTGAGTGGCTCTGTCACGAGTGATGCGCAGTTTCAGCGACGCAGTTTAACCACTTTCAGACCGGACCATTTTGCTGGTAAATGACCAGAGGTCTTTTTACACTTTGGCACTGCGCTGCTTTAACTGGTAATTGCGCGGTCATGCAATGTTGTACCCAAACGAAATTTGCGTCCTTTTCTTCCCACAAATAGAGCTTTCTTTTAAAGGTATTTGACTGACTCTGCGATTTTTATTTTTTGCGATATAAACGTAAAAAGACCGCAAATTTTGAAAAAAAATGATATTTTCTACTTTTTGTTATTAGAAAAATCCAATAAACTCAATTTTAGTCATACATTTAGGCCAAAATGTATTCAGCCACATGTCTTTGGTAAAAAAAAAGTCAATAATTGTATATTTATTGGTTTGCGCAAAAGTTGTCACATCTACAAACTAAGGTACATTTTCTGGAATTTACGCAGCTTTTATTTTATGACTGCCTATCTCATTTCTTGAGGTGCTAAAATGGCAGGGCAGTACAAAACCCCCCCAAATGACCCCATTTTGGAAAGTAGACACCCTAAGGAAATTGATAAGAGGCATGTTGAGCCCATTGAATATTTTATTTTTTTGCCGCAAGCGATTGAATAATGACAAAAAAAAAATTTTTTTTTTTTTTTACACAAAGTTGTCACTAAATGATATATTGCTCACACATGCCATGGTTATATGTGGAATTGTACCCCAAAATACATTCTGCTGCTTCTCCTGAGTACGGGGATACCACATGTGGTCGACTTTTTGGAAGCCTAGCCGCGTACGGGGCCCCGAAAGCCAAGCACCGCCTTCAGGATTTCTAAGGGCATACATATGTCATTTTACTCCTCACTACCTATCACAGTTTTGAAGGCCATAAAATGCCAAGATGGCACAAAACCCCCACAAATGACCCCATTTTAGAAAGTAGACACCCCAAGCTATTTGCTGAGAGGCATGTTGAGTCCATGGAATATTTTATATTTTGCCACAAGTTGCGGGAAAATGACAAACTTTATAAATTTTTCACAAAGTTGTCACTAAATGATATATTGCTTACACATGCTATGGGCATATGTGAAATTACACCCCAAAATAAATTCTGCTGCTTCTCCTGAGTACGGGGATACCACATGTGTGGGATTTTTTGGGAGCCTAGCCGCGTACGGGGCCCCGAAAACCAAGCACCGCCTTCAGGCTTTCTAAGGCCGTAAATTTTTAATTTCACGCCTCACTACCTATTACAGTTTTGAAGGCCATAAAATGCCAAGATGGCACAAAACCCCCACAAATGACCCCATTTTAGAAAGTAGACACCCCAAGCTATTTGCTGAGAGGCATGTTGAGTCCATGGAATATTTTATATTTTGCCGCAAGTTGCGGGAAAATTACAAACTTTTTTTATTTTATTTTTTTTTTTCACAAAGTTGTCACTAAATGATATATTGCTCACGCATGCCATGGGCATATGTGAAATGACACCCCAAAATAAATTCTGCTGCTTCTCCTGAGTACGGGGATACCACATATGTGGGACTTTTTGGGAGCCTAGCTGCGTACGGGGCCCCAAAAGCCAAGAACCGCCTTCAGGCTTTCTAAGGGCGTAAATCTTTGATTTCACGCCTCACTACCTATTACAGTTTTGAAGGCCATAAAATGCCAAGATGGCACAAAACACCCACAAATGACCCCATTTTAGAAAGTAGACACCCCAAGCTATTTGCTGAGAGGCATGTTGAGTCCATGGAATATTTTATATTTTGCCGCAAGTTGCGGGAAATTTACAAACTTTTTTTTTTTTATTTATTTTTTCACAAAGTTGTCACTAAATGATATATTGCTCATGCATGCCATGGGCATATGTAAAATGACACCCCAAAATAAATTCTGCTGCTTCTCCTGAGTACGGGGATACCACATGTGTGGGATTTTTTGGGAGCCTAGGTGCGTACGGGGCCCCGAAAGCCAAGAACCGCCTTCAGGCTTTCTAAGGGCGTAAATCTTTGATTTCATGCCTCACTACCTATTACAGTTTTGAAGGCCATAAAATGCCAAGATGGCACAAAACCCCCACAAATGACCCCATTTTAGAAAGTAGACACCCCAAGCTATTTGCTGAGAGGCATGTTGAGTCCATGGAATATTTTATATTTTGCCACAAGTTGCGGGAAAATTACAAACTTTTATTTTTTTTTCACAAAGTTGTCACTAAATGATATATTGCTCACACATGCCAGGGACATATGTGAAATGACACCCCAAAATAAATTTTGCTGCTTCTCCTGAGTACGGGGATACCACATGTGTGGGACTTTTTGGGAGCCTAGTCGCGTACGGGGCCCCGAAAACCAAGAACCGCCTTCAGGATTTCTAAGGGTGTAAATTTTGGATTTTACACCTCACTACCTATCACAGTTTTGAAGGCCATAAAATGCCAAAATAGCACAAAACCCCCCAAAATGACCCCATTTTGGAAAGTAGACACCCCAAGCTATTTGCCGAGAGGCATGGTGAGTATTTTGCAGCTCTCATTTGTTTTTGAAAATGAAGAAAAAAAAAATAATGTATATTTTTTTTCTTTTTTTCAATTTTCAAAACTTTGTGACAAAAATGAAGGTCTGCAAAATACTAACCATACCTCTCGGCAAATAGCTTGGGGTGTCTCCTTTCCAAAATGGGGTCACTTGGGGGGATTTTGTGCTATCTGGGCATTCCATGGCCTCCGAAACTGTGATAGGCAGTGAGGAATGAAATCTAAAATTTACACCCTTAGAAATCCTGAAGGTGGTGCTTGGATTTTGGGGTACCGTACGCGGTTAGGCTCCCAAAAGGTCTCACACTTGTGGTATCCCCGTACTCAGGAGAAGCAACAGAATGTATTTTGGGGTGTAATTTTACATATAACCATGGCATGTTTGAGCAATATATCATTTAATGACAACTTTGTGCAAAAAAAAAAAAAAAAATAATAATAATGTATTTTTTCCACAACTTTTGTCAAAATATAAAATATTCCATGGACTCGACCTGCCTCTCAGCAAATAGCTTGGGGTGTCTACTTTCTAAAATGGGGTCATTTGGGGGGGTTTTGAACTGTCCTGGCATTTTATGCACAACATTTAGAAGCTTATGTCACACATCACCCACTCTTCTAACCACTTGAAGAAAAAGCCCTTTCTGACACTTTTTGTTTACATGAAAAAATATTTTTTTTTGCAAGAAAATTACTTTGAACCCCCAAACATGTAGTGTTTTTTTAAAGCAAAAGCCCTACCGATTAAAATGGTGGGTGTTTCATATTTTTTTTTCACACGGTATTTGCGCGGCGATTTTTCAAACGCATTTTTTGGGGAAAAAACACACTTTTTTTTATTTTAATGCACTAAAAATCACTATATTGCCCAAATGTTTGATGAAATAAAAAATATGATCTTAGGCCGAGTACATGGATACCAAACACGACATGCTTTAAAATTGCGCAGAAACGTGCAGCGGCGACAAACTACGTACATTTTTAAAAGCCTTTAAATGCCTTTACAGGTGACCACTTTAGATTTACGGAGGAGGTCTACTGCTAAAATTAGTACCCTCGATCTGACCTTCGCGGTGATACCTCACATGCATGGTGCAATTGCTGTTTACATATGCCACCAGACCAACGCTTGTGTTCCGCGTTGCGCCTTAGCAGGGGGGGACAGGGGTGGTTTTTTTTTTTTTTTTTTTTTTTATTATTTATTTTGCTTTTTTATTTTTTTTTTAAACTGTTCCTTTCATTTATATATATTTTTTTATGATTTTTATTGTTATCTCAGGGAATATAAATATCCCCTATGATTGCAATAGGTAGTGACAGGTACTCTTTTTTAAAAAAATTAGGGTCTATCAGACCCTAGATCTCTCCTCTGTCCTCAAAGCATCTGACCACACCAAGATCGGTGTGATAAAATGCTTTCCCAATTTCCCAATGGCGCTGTTTACATCCCGCAAAATCTAAGTCATGAAATGCTCGTAGCTTCCGGTGTCTTAGGCCATAGAGATGATTGGAGCCATTCTGGTCTCTGATCAGCTCTATGGTCAGCTGGCGGAACCACCGGCTGCATTCTCAGGTTCCCTGTTGGGACAGGAGAGCCTGAGAAAACCATGGAAGATGGTGCGGGGGGGGGGACATTCCCTCCCACTGCTTGTAAAAGTAGTCTAGAGGCTAATTAGCCACTAGGATTGCTTTTACATAAAAGCCGACCGCTGGCTGAAAAGAATGATACCAAGATGATACCTAAACCTGCAGGCATCATTCTGGTATAAGCACTCAAAGTCCCGCAACATACCAGTATGTTGCTGGAACTGGTTGGGCATATATTGTATTTTTTTTTTCATGCAGCCTGTGGGCTGAACGAAAAAAAAATATTGATCGGTGGGCATGCCCACCATTAGATACCACCCTTCATCCACCCACTTTCTAATGGTGGGCATACATGCACCATTTATATATGCCGAAGCATGGGGGCATCCTCCCGCAAAAGGTAGGAGCAGATCGTTCCTCCACCCCGTATGCCCCCATGCTTCGGCATATATGCTCTTTTTTAACTGTGGTGGTGAAATCACCCCCGACAGTGCTGGAGTCGCGGCTTTATGTATCGTGGGAGCAAACGCTGTTGCTGTCAAGATAAATAAATCCGCTCTGCAGCAGAATGGCGTACCTGCTAAGCAAATGATGGTTAACAATAAAACAAAGTAACATTACAGTATAACAGTAGGACTTACCATACCTGCAAAGCAAATACAAAAAAAATCGCAAAAAATAACACATTTAACACAATCTGTGCCTAAAATATATATATGCCGAAGCATGGGGGCATCCTCCCGCAAAAAAGTTATGCCGCGTACATACATTCAAACTTTTCCACGGGCAAGCCCTCCGTCGGAATTTTGACTGTATGTACGCGGCATTAGGAGCAAAATCGATCCTCCACCCCTTATGCCCCCATGCTTCGGCATATATGCTCTTTTTTAACTGTGGTGGTGAAATCACCTCCGACAGCGCTGGAGTCGTGGCTTTACATATCGTGGGAGCAAACGCTGTTGCTGTCAAGATAAATAAATCCACGCTACAGCTGAATGGCGTACCTGAAAACAAAAAATGGTTAACAATAAAACATTGCAGAATAGAATACAGTACAAAGGAGCAGAACAATAGAGAGAGAATAGAGAGCGAGAGAGAACAATAAAACGACAACTATTTTTGGTTTTTTTATTTTATATTTTTTTTGGTTTTTTTGGTTTTTTTACTTTTTTTTTTTTTTTTTTTTTTAACACTTTTTTTTGTAACTTTAACACTTTTTCTGTTGTAACGGTTCCAGCGGTTTGGGTCTCTCAAAATGTGATGGCATCTTGGGAGACCCTGTGAACGTGTGCCTAGCTTGTGCAATGCTGTACCCTGCGCTAATACTCAACTAGTTCATGGTAGCGTTCAAAACACTCACCCTGACAAAGACCAGGATTGCCAGGACAGCGGGGACAATAAGAACGGGTGTCACGCCTAAATCCGCGCTTGCTACAGACACGACATCTTTTTTGGGGGGCTCGTTGGGTAGGGGTACTCGGGATGACATAAGAATAATGCCTCTCATGCAGCCGGCTTACTGCATCTGGTAGGGGAAGGTGAGGTGGAGCACCGTCTGGATACAGAAGGGCTCTGACGATATCCTCCTGGAATTTGAGGAAGGATCCAGTCCGTCCTGAAGCTTTGTGTAGTACATAAGCATTCAGTATAGCCAATTGGAATAAATAAACAGACACTTTTTTGTACCAGCGTCTGGACTTACGGGCAACTAGATACGGCGCCAACAACTGGTCATTGAGGTCCACCCCTCCCATGTTAAGGTTATATTTGTGGACACAGAGGGGTTTCTCCACAACACCAGTCGCCGTAGAAATTTGGACCGTCGTGTCTGCATGAAGGGAGGTAAGAACGAAAACATTCTTATTATCCCTCCACTTCATAGCGAGCAAATTATTACTGCGCAAGCAGGCTCTCTCCCCCAGCCTAAGACGGGACTCTACAAGCCGCTGGGGAAAGCCCCGGCGATTAGGTCGCACGGTGCCACATGCTCCAATCTGCTGATCAAACAAGTGACTAAAGAGTGGCACGCTTGTGTAATAATTGTCCACGTACAAGTGGTACCCCTTTCCGAATAAGGGTGACACCAAGTCCCACACTATCTTGCCAGCGCTTCCTATGTAATCAGGGCAGTTCTCCGGCTCTACGTGACTATCTCTTCCCTCATAAACCATGAAACTACGTGTATAGCCTGTGGCCCTGTCACAGAGCTTATACATCTTGACCCCGTATCTGGAACGCTTGTTGGGGACGTATTGTTTGAAGGACAAGCGACCAGAAAATTTAATCAGGGACTCATCAACGCAGACAACTTGATCGGGAGTAAACAAGGCTGCAAAACGTTGGTTGAAGTGGTTTATGAGGGGCCGAATTTTGTAGAGCCGATCATACTCAGGGTCTCCACGAGGACGACAGAGTTCATTGTCGCTGAAGTGCATGAACCGCAAAATCATCTCGTATCGTGCCCTGGACATGGAAGCAGAGAACACGCGCATATGGTGAATTGGGTCAATGGACCAATATGACCGCAACTCACTCTTTTTGGTTATGCCCATGTTGAGGGAGAGGCCCAGAAAGATTTTAAATTCGGAAACCGTAACTGGTTTCCATTGTCTGGCAAGGGCGGACTGGGGAATAGTGGCGATGTGTTGAGCAGCGTACAAATTGGTTTGGTCCACAATAGATCTAAAGAGATCTTCGGTGAAAAACAGTGAGTAAAAGTCAAGTGTCGTAAAATCAACTGTTTCCACGTTAATGCCAGGTTGGCCAGTGAATGGGGGAAGTACGGGTTCTGCAGAAGTGGTGGGCACCCAAATAGGATTGGCGAATTCTGCAGGAAGGGCACTATGGGTACGACGGGCCTGTCTTTGTCTTCTTCTTGGTGGCAGCGGGACACTACTTGTGCTTGCCACCTCGCCAGCTTGAACTGCACTTATGGGACTCGCCACGTCACCACGTGTTACTGCAGTGCTGGATGTAGGTCCAGGGTGTACTAGGCCGCTGGTGCTTGCCAGTTCACCAGAAGGTTGAGCGGCTCTAGTACGTCTCTGCTCCATACGAGTGACCTGCGGTTCCTGCACCTCAACAACAGAATACATACGGGATTGGGCACACCTGTTCTTAACAGCGGCCTCATCTCCGTCGTCAGAGCTATCTGTCATGGAGCCGCTGTCCTCTACAGGATCGTATTCTGAGCCTGAATCTGACAGATGAGTGACGTCCTCTTCACTATCTGTCATGCTCAGAAACGTGTAGGCCTCATCACTAGTGTACCTTCGCTTTGCCATTTTGGGCTCTAAATTTAGGGGTACACTAGTGAGACTCACAGGTAAAAAAGCACCTAGCCTGTCAGCGACTGTTTCAAAACGCTACAAAAAAAACTGTTAGCGATCGCAGGGATCAAGCCTGACTCTGCGAACGCTGCAGTTATGTGTGTTGTGTTTTGTAAGTGACAGTGATCGATCGATACTGCACTTGGGTGGGCTGGGCTGGGCTTGGCGGAGGGGCTAAACGCAGGTGCTAGCGGGTATCTGGGCTGATCCCGCTAACAATGCGTTTTGGGAAACCTAAAATGCTGGCAACGCTAATATATATCTGATCAGATACTATATTACTAAGGGAGGTGTATGCTTTGCGCGTGGGTGTTAGCGGTACTGGCACTAACCTGACGCTGGGGCGACGCAGGCCTTATCTGACCCTAAAAAACTTATATCACCCGCCGGGTGATCAGGGGGTTAAACCTTTATTAGGTAATAAATGGCGGGTGCCCTGAAACAAAAAAATATAACTAACCAACCAGCGTCACCTGTAACAGTTATATGGTGATCACTGGTGAAAGGGTTAACTGGGGGGCAATCAGGGGGCTATGCGGTAGTATATGGGGGTCCCTGACGCTATAAAAAGCTGCGGCGAACCCAAATACTTACCTGCCTATCTAGCGTCACCTGTGACACTAATACAGCGATCAGAAAAAAATCGCTTATTAGTGACACTGGCGACGGGGGGTGATCACGGGGTTAAACCTTTATTGGGGGGGTTAGGGGGGCACCCTAGAGCTAAAGGGGGCTAGCCCTAACTGCCCTAACAGTTATTACAGTCACAAATGACACCAATGCAAAAAAAAAAAAAAAAAAAAAAAAAAAAAAAAAATGCACTTGGTGTCACTGTGACTGGGGGGGGCAGGGGTGATTGGGGGGTGATTGGGGGGTGATCAGGGGGGTGAAAAGTGTGCCTGGCGTGTTCTACTGTTAGTGTAGTGTTAGGTGCAACTCACCGATCCTCTCTCCTCGGTGCCGGAACGAAAAAGACCGACACGAGGAGAGAATACATCACTTCCTCTCCTGTGTTTACATTACAGGAGAGGAAGTGATGTCACGGGGGATTTTCATTCGTCGGGAGCGATCGCGAGGGGGTGGCCATGAATGAATGGCCGTCCCCTCGTCCGGGATCGCTCCCGAACGAAAACCGACCGCCGCAGGCACCGGGCGGGGGCCCGATCGGGCCCCCGACCCGCGGGAGGCAAATCACGTACATGTACGTGCTTATGCCTGCCCGTGCCATTCTGCCGACGTACATCGGCGTGCGGCGGTCGGCAAGTGGTTAACGAAAGCAGGATAACTAGAACTGGATGAAGACATAACAAGAACTCTGCAATACAACAAGCAAACCAGCAATTCTTCTTTATTTTGTATCAAGTCAGATTCCCACTCTATCTAGTACGATGTTCCTCATTCTCTTCCTTCTCACATCAGTGTCTTCTATCCTCAAATTCTCCTTACTCTATCCCTCCCCTCTACCCTGCAGCATGCACATATCACCCTCACTCCTACCTTCTTCCTACTACTGCACCCATCATCTCCTGCATTTGCTGCATCCATATGCTGGCATAAACTCCAAAGCCACGAGACACATGCACTCATGCTCATCTCACTCCCATCTTGTGTTCCTCACCCTCCTCCTTCTCCTAGTCTCGGGTGACATTTCTCCTAATCCTGGGCCGCCACTCTCAAACTGCAAGCCACATCTTCAAAACTCCTCCCCCTCTGGCAACCACCGCAATCCACTTAATTTAGTTTCTATCCCCCTGCTTCCTCAAAGCAGCCCCCCTATCTCATGCGCCCTTTGGAATGCACGCTCCATCTGTAACAAGCTAACATCTGTACATGACCTCTTCATCTCTCATGGCTTCAACATACTCGCCATAACTGAAACCTGGCTTCAAAATTTGGACTCAGCTTCTCCTGCTGCCCTCTCCCATGGTGGTCTCCATTGGACTCACTCCCCCAGACCCAATGGACAGAAAGGAGGTGGAGTTGGATTGCTCCTATCCCCACAATACACCTTCCAAGTCCTTCCCATCCCTCCCTCTCTTTCCCTCTCTTCTTTCGAGATGCACTGTATTCGCCTGTTTTCTCCTATTTCTCTGAGAATTGCAGCAATTTATCGGCCTCCTGGACCGGTGTCACGCTTTCTTGATGACTTTGCTGCCTGGCTACCCTACTTTCTCTCCTCTGAAATACCCACCATCATTCTTGGTGACTTTAACATTCCTATCAACGTTAACAACCCAACTACAGCTAAACTTCTTGACTTAACCTCATCTTTTGACCTAACCCAATGGACACATACTTCCACTCACTCTAATGGTAATACCCTTGACCTTGTATTTTCTCATCTCTGCAACCCCAGCAATCTCACAAACACCCCCTTTCCTCTCTCTGATCACAACCTCATTAGTTTCACTGTATCTTTGTCTCCTACCACCCATCCTTCCAATCAGCAAACTATCACTTGTAGAAACCTTCGCCACCTTAAGCCTTCTCTTCTCTATTCTGCTACTGACCACCTATATGATATAATCTCTCCCCTGTCCTGTCCTGACCTTGCCATCTCTGTCTACAACAGTTCACTCTCTTCATCACTAGATGCCTTCGCTCCTCTAACCACACGCAGAATCAGGCCCCGACCATTACAACCCTGGCAAACTGACAACACTAGAAATCTCAAGAGACGTTGCCGTGCTCTTGAACGGCTGTGGCGTAAAACCAAATGCCTCCAAGACTTCACCATATATAAATCTGCCCTTCTAAAATACAATTCCTGCCTCCATGCTGCCAAACAAGCCTACTTTGTATCTCTTATTAATACTTTGTCATCCAATCCTCGTCGGCTCTTCTCAACTTTTAACTCTCTGCTTCGTCCCCCACCCCCTCTACCCACCAACTCACTCACTGCCCAAGAGATTGCCAATCACTTCAAAGACAAGATTGATGCAATTCGCGAGGACACCTCCGCTGTGCGTACATCTTCCCCACCCAACACACCTGGCCCAATAGCACATTCAACACTCTCCTCTTTTGAATTGGCTACTACTGAATAGGTTGCAAAACTTTTTTCAGATGCTCACCTAACCAATTGTCCCTTGGACCCTGTTCCCTCACAACTATTACGGTCACCCTCTAATTCTATCCTATGCTCCCTCACTCACATCTACAATCTCTCCCTCTCAAGTGGCACCTTCCCCTCCCCTCTAAAACATGCGCAGATCACCCCCATACTTAAAAAACCCTCTCTGGACCCCACCAACCTGAACAACTTAAGACCTATCTCATTGCTCCCATTCACCTCTAAGCTTCTAGAACGCTTAGTCTACAACCGCCTTAGCTCCTACCTCAGTGAAAATAACCTTCTTGACCCATTACAGTCTGGCTTTCGCTCTCAGCACTCCACAGAAACTGCCTTACTAAAACTCACTAACGATCTACTAACTGCTAAAACCAACAGCCAGTACTCCATACTCCTACTACTTGACCTCTCTGCTGCCTTTGATACTGTTGACCACCCGCTCCTCCTCAATAAACTACATTCCCTTGGCCTCCGAGATTCTGCGCTCTCCTGGTTCTCTGCCTATCTATCACAGCGCTCCTTCAGTGTCACCTACAACTCTGTATCCTCCTCTCCATTGCCCCTTTCTGTGGGGGTCCCCCAAGGCTCTGTTCTTGGACCCCTTCTCTTCTCTATTTATACCTCCTCCCTTGGTCACCTGATAACCGCCCACGGCTTCCAATACCACTTGTACGCCGATGACACCCAAATCTATCTGTCTACTCCTCATCTCACTCCTTCAGTCTCCTCTCGCATTACTAACCTGCTAACTGACATATCAGCATGGATGTCACACCATTTCCTTAAACTAAACCTCTCTAAAACTGAGCTATTAATAATCCCCCCTGCACATGCCCCCCTCCATGACTTTTCCATCAAAATCAACAATGCAACCATCAGGCCCTCCCCTCACGCCAGGGTACTAGGTGTAATCCTAGACTCTGACTTGTCATTTCAGCCCCAAGTCCAATCGCTGTCAAAAGTTTGTAGACTTCACCTCCGTAACATCTCTAAAATTCGCCCCTTTTTAACAATTAAAACTACCAAGATCCTCATTCACTCCCTTGTTATATCTCGCCTTGACTATTGCAACTCCCTTCTCATTGGCCTGCCTCTCCATAGGCTATCTCCTCTTCAGTCTATCATGAATGCTGCTGCCAGACTTATCCACCTTACCAACCGCTCAGTGTCTGCCAACCCTCTCCTCCAATCCCTACACTGGCTCCCAATCACCCAGCGAATTAAATTCAAAATACTAACCACCACATACAAAGCCATTCACAACTCTGCCCCGAGCTACATCACCAATCTTGTCTCCAAATATCACCCAAACCGTCCCCTCCGTTCTTCTCAAGACCTCCTACTCTCAAGCTCTCTCGTCTCCTCCTCCCACACTCGTCTCCAGGATTTCTCCAGAGTCTCTCCAATCCTCTGGAACTCACTACCTCCACCGGTCCGGCTATCCCCTACTCTTGCTACCTTCAGACGATCCCTGAAAACACATCTATTCAGGGAAGCCTATCACGTCTCAAACTAATCTCCTACCACTTCCATAAACTCATTCCCAACAGTTATAACCTTCTGTACCACCTGCCCCACCCTTTTAGATTGTAAGCTCTTCTGAGCAGGGTCCTCTTAATCCTTTTGTATTTAATTGTATTGTAACTGTATTGTCTCCCTTTTATATTGTAAAGCGCTGCGTAAATTGCTGGCGCTATATAAATCCTGAATAATAATAATAATAATAATAACATGTAACAGGCTGATCTTTTGTGACAGAGGCATGTCCTACAGCCATAAGTATATAGGGGGCAGGGAATGCCTTGGTTGCAAATGATTGGCCCATTACAGGTGACTGCTTCCTGGCTGACATGGCTACATGGGTTCAGAAGAGCATCCAAGCTCAACTCTAGTAGTGACGTGCCTTGTAGGTATGGTCTATGGAAAAGGCTCTCAAGCATATCAGACATGGTGCCCAGAGAGCTGGCTCAAAGAATTGTCAACATAGATAAATAAGTCGGTGCTAGCATCAAGTGTTAGCATGTTAGCCTGTTGGAAATCATAGGGGATGGGAATGGTCAAGAGTAGTTACAATTGACTAATACAAGTCCATATAGTCCATGTAATAGCACTTGGAGAGGCAGCCCAGTGAAAAGTAAGAAGCAACTTCTGGAACAGCTGGAGATAAAGCATAGGCGCCAATCTAAATGTAGTATAAGAGTAAATTTAATAGTTCACCCAATGGGTGAGCAATAATAATGTGCAGTAACCTCTAGCAACCAATCAGCGAGTGGTAATGATGTGCAGTAACCTCTAGCAACTAATCAGTAAGAGGGAGCAGCGAGGATGTGCAGTAACCTCTAGCAACCAATGAGTGAGCAGTAATGATGTGCAGTATCCTTGTTGTTTAGGGCTGGGCGGCAAGAAAGTGTATGCCCAGGGTTCAATCAATATTAAGTTCAGTTGAATTTGACTCATTACTACTCTGTATAACAGCATTTCTCAACCTTTTTCACTTGTGGCACCCTTAAAGTGGATGAAAATACACTCTCATCCTTTCTAAACTACTGCCATAGTGGTTATCTATAAGGATATACATGCCTCCTGCATGTATCCTTACCTGTCAAATGTCACCCCTCTGCCTTTTATGAGACACAAAAAACTGCAGATTCTGTGGGCGAATCTGTTGCGAGGTGGAGTCATGATGTCAGTAGACTCCTCACCCAGCTCTACACTCCCCTTGTCAACATGCATTTTCTCCTGTGTATTTCTTACACTGAACTTCTGCTATGATCACTAAAATCCAGTCAAAACCTAGAAAGGTCATCACATGACTTCAGCATGCCCAATCATGCTGAGGTGTGGATCAGCCAATCCTGGGAGAGCTGGAGAAGAAAGGAGGAGGGGATCTGAAGTACACAGAATGACTCTCTCAGGCTCGTGCATGAGATATGTAAATCACCTGTCACTCACAGCAAGGAGGAAGAACTGGCTCCTATTTCTCTTTCTGTCAGTTTTTATCTCACTGAAAAAAAGTTAAGAGGATTGCCCAGAGCTGGATTAACTCTTTGTGGCAAGACTGGACATAGATGACATGAAATCCTATACTGTACAAGGTACAAGCCTTAATTACATTTTTTCCTTCGGGTTTACATCCACTTTAAAAAGTATAGAAAGTCTTTAGTCACCCCAGCCTAAAATGTAGCAAAATGTAAATGATACTTATCAATGGGAAACCTGAGCCTGTGATGATGCACACAAGCAGTTTAAACCGCTTCTTAAAGGGCAACGTACAGGTACGTTAATCTGCCTGTACGTGCCCTTCTGTCAGCGTATATCGGCGTGAGCTGTTTGGCAAGCGGTTAAAGAACGTAGCCTATGACTGCATGTGTGTATGCAAGTGTGACCTCACAATGATGTTGTGTCATGCATTTTGAGAATGTGTGACAATCATTAGCAATGAAACCCAACTCTATGTATGAGGGGTCCACTGAACCTGAAATCCCCTTGACCCTCCAAGAACTAAACCTGGTCCTTGTCCATCCATCACATCAGAGGCCTCCGCTTACACAACAAGAGCCCCCCCCCCCACAATATCAGAGTTTCCCCATCACATCACAGTCTTTCCATCACAGAACCCCCAATCACACACTCCCTTCTCCAATCAGGGCACTACTTTTTGGTTGCAGCAGCATGGACAAATGCAAGAGGTGAAAACGTTTTGGAAGAGAAAGCTTGACATCTTCCCCTGAATGCTAAGGGCAGCAACACATGCTGTCTGCCCCAGATCAGAGTCCTGCACTGCCATTGTATGAACGCTTCCGGATGACTTAAAATTATATGAAACGTACGCCGAGGCACTGTGGTCACGTCCATATCCGGTCCCTTTGGTTTGAGTGGCGAGCAAGGTGGAATGCACTCTAGCACGGGTGAGTGTCGTGAGCAGCGAGGAGACATCTAAACAGCAGATACGCTCACAGCCTCTGTGCCGGGCGAAGGCACTACATATGTAAACAAGCCATTTGGCCTTTTAGTTTTTTAATCTTTTATAAAAAAAATGGGATTACACTATGTTCGATTCCTCTATCATTTCTCTGCATATACTTCACCTATGAACCCTGGCGGGAGGAAGTTACTTTGCAGGTTCAGGATACACCATTGCCAGCAGACGGGTTCTGCAACAAGCGCTTTAGACCTACTTTTTAGTTAAAGTGGTCAACTTTCTATGGTAAGCAGCGAATTTAATTGAGCACTTCAGGTGATCCAATTGGTGGAGGCATTTGTTTTCAATTCTGTGAAGAATCATTGCACGGCCACAAGTCATCAATTTTATTAAGACTTTTTTTTTTTATTTAATTAAACAAATCAGTCTTTATCTTTGTGATTTTGCACATTGCAAATGGTGAAATCATTGATTGAACCGTACAGTTCCTTGCGAAAGTATTCGGCCCCCTTAAACTTTTCAACCTTTTGCCACATTTCAGGCTTCAAACATAAAGATATAAAATTTAAATTTTTTATGAAGAATCACCAACAAGTGGGACACAATTGTGAAGTGGAACGAAATCTATTGGATAATTTAAACTTTTTTAGCAAATAAAAAACTGAAAAGTGGTGCGTACAAAATTGAGCTGAGGTGGGAGAGTCTGTCCATAGGACAACAATCAGTCGTACACTGCACAAATCTGGCCTTTATGGAAGAGTGGCAAGAAGAAAGCCATTTCTCAAAGATATCCATAAAAAGTCTCGTCTAAAGTTTGCCACAAGCCACCTGGGAGACACACCAAACATGCGGAAGAAGGTGCTCTGGTCAGATGAAACCAAAATCCAACTTTTTGCCCACAATGCAAAACGATATGTTTGGCGTAAAAGCAACACAGCTCATCACCCTCAACACACCATCCCCACTGTCACACATGGTGGTGGCAGCATCATGGTTTGGGCCTGCTTTTCTTCAGCAGGGACAGGGAAGATGGTTAAAATTGAGGGGAAGATGGATGCAGCCAAATACAGGACCATTCTGGATGAAAACCTGTTGGAGTCTGCAAAAGACCTGAAACTGGGACGGAGATTTATCTTCCAACAAGACAATGATCCCAAACATACAGCAAAATCTACAAAGGAATGGTTCACAAATAAACGTATCCAGGTGTTAGAATGGCCAAGTCAAAGTCCAGACCTGAATCCAATCGAGAATCTGTGGAAAGAGCTGAAAACTGCTGTTCACAAACGCTCTCCATCCAACCTCACTGAGCTCCAGCTCTTTTGCAAGGAAGAATGGGCAAGAATTTCAGTCTCTCGATGTGCAAAACTGATAGAGACACCCCAAGCCACTTGCAGCTGTAATCGCAGCAAAAGGTGGCTCTACAAAGTATTAACGCAAGGGGGCCGAATAATTTTGCACGCCCCACTTTTCATTTTTTTATTAGTTAAAAAAGTTTCAAAAATCCATTAGATTTCGTTCCACTTCACAATTGTGTCCCACTTGTTGGTGATTCTTCACAAAAAATAAAAATTTTATATCTTTATGTTTGAAGCCTGAAATGTGGCAAAATTTTGAAAAGTTCAAGGGGGCCGAATACTTTCGCAAGGCACTGTATATCTTATGTTTCATTGTATATGACTGCATGCAATCAAATGTTAACCAATGGGTGATTTATTTCATTAATTTGTAACACGAGATTTTGCCACATACATATATTACTTTATTTATTGGCGTATAACACTCACTTTTTCACCATGAAAATCGGGGTGCAAATAGCGTGTGCGTTTTATATGCCAATACAAAAATTTAAGTTTTTTCCTGAAACTTCCCTCTTAAAATGAATGTGCGTGTTATACACCTGTGCGTGTTATACTCCGATAAATACGGTATATACATCAGAAAATATAAATTGTGCTAATAAATGTGATCGCTCTCAATAACTGACATTAACAATAAGTGATAATTAACAAATATCAATCAATACATGTGCATGAAAGACTTCAATAAATAATTATATTAATAAAAAAAAATATATATATATATATATATATATATATGTGCACTTGAGTGAAGAAAAAGCTTAAAGTCCATAAACAGTCCAAGGAGGAACTAAGAAATGGAAAACTCAATCATCCAATGGGAAAATAGTTATTTCGGAGGTCCCAAAGCTCAAAAAAGGAAGAAGACACCTTCACCAAAACTTGCAGGCAGGAAGAAAGTAGAAGGCGTGATAGGAGCAGGTCATAACTCTAAATGCCCTTACCAAATGCGGTGGACCCCCTGGTTAGCGAGGTCTATTGCGCAGGCAGATAAAACCCTCTGCACGGGTAGATTGGATTTCCAACTGCTCCTTTATTGGTTTCCTTATCTAGTTTCTCCGCAGTTCCTACCTGCAAGTTTTGGTGAAGGTGTCTTCTTCCTTTTTTGAGCTTTGGGACCTCCGAAATAACTATTTTACCATTGGATGCATTGGGTTTTCCATTTCTTAGTTCCTCCTTGCAGGGGCGGACTGACCATGTCTACCCAGAAGAACCCAGGTGGCTTCCAATGGCCACTTTGGTTGAGAAACAATGCTCCGTGTCATCACCCAAATAAACAAAAATGTTTACAGACATTCTATCATTTATCATTTTTGAAAAAAAGCTGCAAAAAAAACATGTATTTTCTATTTCGTTTTTTGTCATTTGACTTTGACTTCACCTGGAAGAAATTTTCTACTGGTGCCCTCAGTATTGAACTATTTGGATTTCAGGTTCAACCTGTAAAACAGATAATGGAGTACACAGGTATTTATTACAAGTGCTTTAAACACACATCTCACCAAGAATGTGTATCCAAGGATTCAAAGGATACATTTACACAAAGCAATTATTTCCAGACACATATCTCCTTCAGGCCAATCAAGGACAACGTAAGTATGCAGGGATTTAGTACAGAGGTTAGTGTTACGGAGTGTTGAAGATTGGAATTGAAAAATAAATGTATACATTTGGAGGGGGGCGGTGCAGTGGCCTTACAACAATGGAGTCCCTAGTTTATCCAAGACACTATCTGCATGACGTTTGCGTGTTCTTTCTGTGCTTGCATGGGTTTTCCCTGGGTACTAGTTTCCTCCAACATTGTAGATAGGTCTTTGTATGCAGGGCTTTTTTTTTTTTTTTATCAGAGAATAGGTGCAGGAACTTGAAAACTGAGTAACTACAAATATGGACTTTACAGGCACCACTTTAAAATAAAAGCATATAATTCTTTTCAAAATAATATATGTAAACCATCAAAAAATCACCCTATACCACCACATATAAGACCCTGTTATATAGGTTGTTCCTTTGCACAATGACCATACAGTATAGGGAAACCTTGAAAGGGTATCTTGATACGTTGTGGCTTGTGGATGAATATGCTCTACATGTTTTGTGAAAAATATGGCTTCTTCAGGAGCTTGAGTACATAAGTATCTGACCAAATAGAACACACAAACATATAAATACATGTCAATATTAAAATACATTTCATCACAATGATAAGCATCAAAAATTGCACACTGCGTCACGTAATTACACACTGAGTGCAGAGTTCATAGTGTGTCACACACTGAGTGTGCAGAGTTCATGGGTGTGCGACACACTGAGTGCAGCGTTCATGGTGTGCGACACACTGAGTGTGCAGAGTTCATGGGTGTGCGACACACTGAGTGCAGAGTTCATGGTGTGCGACACACTGAGTGCAGAGTTCATGGTGTGCGACACACTGAGTGCAGAGTTCGTGGTGTGCGACACACTGAGTGCAGAGTTCATGGGTGTGCGACACACTGAGTGCAGAGTTCATGGGTGTGCAACACACTGAGTGCAGAGTTCATGGGTGTGCGACACACTGAGTGCAGAGTTCATGGTGTGCGACACACTGAGTGCAGAGTTCATGGTGTGCGACACACTGAGTGCAGAGTTCGTGGTGTGCGACACACTGAGTGCAGAGTTCATGGGTGTGCGACACACTGAGTGCAGAGTTCATGGGTGTGCGACACACTGAGTGCAGAGTTCATGGGTGTGCGACACACTGAGTGCAGAGTTCATGGTGTGCGACACACTGAGTGCAGAGTTCATGGTGTGCGACACACTGAGTGCAGAGTTCGTGGTGTGCGACACACTGAGTGCAGAGTTCATGGGTGTGCGACACACTGAGTGCAGAGTTCATGGGTGTGCGACACACTGAGTGCAGAGTTCATGAGTGTGCGACACACTGAGTGCAGAGTTCATGGTGTGCGACACACTGAGTGCAGAGTTCATGGTGTGCGACACACTGAGTGCAGAGTTCGTGGTGTGCGACACACTGAGTGCAGAGTTCATGGGTGTGCGACACACTGAGTGCAGAGTTCATGGGTGTGCGACACACTGAGTGCAGAGTTCATGAGTGTGCGACACACTGAGTGCAGAGTTCATGGTGTGCGACACACTGAGTGCAGAGTTCATGGTGTGCGACACACAGAGTGCAGAGTTCATGGTGTGTGACACACTGAATGCAGAGTTCATGGTGTGCGACACACTGAGTGCAGAGTTCGTGGTGTGCGACACACTGAGTGCAGAGTTCATGGGTGTGCGACACACTGAGTGCAGAGTTCATGGGTGTGCAACACACTGAGTGCAGAGTTCATGGGTGTGCGACACACTGAGTGCAGAGTTCATGGGTGTGCGACACACTGAGTGCAGAGTTCATGGGTGTGCGACACACTGAGTGCAGAGTTCGTGGGTGCGACACACTGAGTGCAGAGTTCATGGGTGTGCGACACACTGAGTGCAGAGTTCATGGGTGTGCGACACACTGAATGCAAAGTTCAGGCGTGAAGCCCACTTCCATAGCTGCTTATCTCTGCATCCCCATCAACATCTCACTTTCACCCCCCTTTAGCTCTGACCTTTTTTTTTTAAATTGTCGTTCAAGGTGATCAAATAGAAGAAAGAAAGCTCTATTTGTGGGGAAAAAAAAGTTAAATTTTATTTGGGTACAGCGTCGCACGACAGCGCAATTGTCAGTTAAAGTAACGCAGTGCCGTATCGCAAAAAAAAAATGGCCTGGTCATGAGGGGGAGGGGTAAAAACTTCCGGGGCTGAAGTGGTCAATTACAAATTACAGGAGCATCAAGAATTTGGAATACAATTATTTCTTACAGTTTTGAGAAGGTGCCAATCGTTTTTTTTCCAGTCCCTTTTCTGAGTTTTAGCATGGAATGTGTCAGATTTGGCTTTTTGTTTCTCCACTTTTTTTGTCATACCAATACAAACAAGAGAAAAAAAAACCCCAAAAAACATGAGAATGCCTAAACATTTGTAATTGCAACATTTTTCTAGGTGAGGTGGGGCATTATCTGACAGAAATGCAGGGGTGACAATATTTTTGGCCATGACTGTACACTTTAAGCACTTTTGGCCCCTTTTCAGAAAATAGTGGTAAGCAATGGTGGCCTGATAGGGGAGACGCATTTGCATAACTATAAACATTAGATGTAAAATTATGTATATTTATATATATATATATATATAAATATATATATTTGTTTATATATATATATATATATATATATATGTTTTTTGAATCAATCTAAAATATTCTATTGTTCTTTATTAGAAAGCATTGTATTGTACAAATGGGCAAGCATCCCCTGAGGAAGCCCGATATAGGGGTGAAACGTGTTGGGAGGTATCATCTTGATGCGTTTATAAAGCACAATTTACTAAATGAATGAGTGACTTGTATAGCGCTACCTAAGCAAGCTGAATCGCATCAGGGCGCTTTTGCCTTCGGTGTCCATGTGCGGTATAGCGCAGTTCTAGCCACCATGGGGTCCCGACGCGCTTACAAACACATACACATATTTTGCCAATTTTTTTGACAGGATCTAACTAACCCAGTGTTTCTCAACTCCAGTCCTCAATGCGCCCCAACAGGTCGTGTTTTCAGGATTTCCCGCAGATGAAATGGCTGTGATAATTACTAAGGCAGTGAAACTGATTAAATCACCTGTGCAAAATAATGGAAAACATGGCCTATTGGTGCGCCTTGAGAAACACTGAACTAACCTACCAGCATGTCTTTGGAGTGTGGGATGAATCCGGAATACCCAGACTAAACTCACGCAGGCACAGGGAGAACATGCAAACTCCAGGCAGATGTTGTCACAGTCGGGATTTGAACCAGCCATCCTATTGCTACTAGGCGAAAGTGCTGACCACTACACCACTGCGCTGCTACTGTACTAGTCATCATGTATTTCCTTTTTTCCTGTATATTTTTAATTAACAAATTCTTGTTTTTGTTGTTCAAAAATAAAATATTTTTTTATACAATATATTTGATTTATGATGTTGCACCTTTAAAGTCTCTATCTACCAGTGCCCTAATGTACACGTTAAGCCCTTTTAAAACACATGCGATTTGTGAAGATTTTTTTTTTTTTTTTAAGGGAAGCAATTCCCATGAACAGAGAGATCAAATGTGTTCCTGTGGTGGTGGTTTACATCTATGCGATCCGCCCCCCCCCCCCCCGTACAGCGATTTGACAGCGTTTGTAAAAAGGAGTCCTGTGCGAGTTTGGAGCGATGCATTCAGAATTCACAGCTCATACAGTATCCTGAAAAGCGGAGGTGAATTGGATGCGTCTTCAGATTGGAATACGATTCTTTGGCTTTTTTGTTACAGCAAAACCAGAGAGTGCACATGGGAACCCCATTGGAGAAGGGGGGCCCAAAAGGTAACAGTGCAGCAAAATTGCTTTAAGAACTTAATCGCAATTTAAACCAAAATGCATGCCTGAATCGCACTTGAAAACTGAGTGATTTTACAATGCATATTTGTGAACCTAGGCTAACGTAAATCAAAAAATAAAATAAAAAATAATATAAAAAAAAAAAATGAATTGCTCAATCTTAAAGAGGAAGTAAACCCTGATGAGTTTACTTCCTCTTTCATTCCCAGCAAAGGCAAAGCATAATGGACTACTATGCACCGCATCGCATCGCATAGTAGTCCATTATGTGTCACTTACCTGACACAGGAGCCAGCGAAGTCGCCACTGTCCCCTGTAGTCCGCCGCATCCATCTTCTTGGTGGTGTCTGCCAGCTCCACCGCTGTCATTCGGCGAAGCCGCGATGACGTCACTCCCGCGCATGCGCACGGGAGTCGACATGCGCGGCAGCTCCATTCTTGGAAATGCCGCGCTCAGTGCACCTGCGCGCCGCTGTCTGCGGCGCATTCGCGCCGTAGACAGCGGTGCCTGTTTTCGGGCAAATATCTCCTAAACCATATAGGTTTAGGAGATATTTCTTGGACCTACAGGTAAGCCTTAATCTAGAGTGGTTTGTAAGGGTTTACAACCACTTTAACTTCTCCTAAATTTCAAACTTTTTAAAGCCTCCCACTTGTTATATACCTGTCACTCCCCATGTCACCTCCAGCTGGACATGCAGTATATATAAAGGGGAAGGTGGAAGCAAGAGCATTTCCCTTTTTTGCTTTTGGCTGTTGGTCACAAAGCCTCATCTTACTCAATGATGTGTCTTCTGGAATTATTTTTTATCCTTGCAGCCCTTGCAAACACAGGTAAGTGAAAGTGGAAATTATATATATATATATATATGTATATATATATATATATATATATTTATTTATATATATATATATATATATATATATATATATACATACATATATATATATACACACATATATATATATATATATATATATATATATATATATATACACACATATATATATATATATATATATATATATATACATATATATATATATATATATATATATACATATGCACATATATATATATATATATTTATATACACATACATATATATATATATATATATATATATATATATGTATATATACATACACTGTATATATAATATTTTTTTTGTAATTTATACATTTTATTTTGTTTTCTAACCTTGCGCTTTAGAAAAAAAATGTATTTAATTTTTTTTCATCTCACATGCTAATTCTAGCTTTCATTTTTCCTCAGAGGAGTTATTATCCCTTTCATGCCTAATGACGCATACACACGATTGGAAATTCGGCCAGCAAAAAAAACAATGATCGTAAAATGCAACCGTGTGTACGCTCCATCAGACTTTTGCTGGCTGAATTCCAGCCAGCAAAGGACTGAGAGCAGGTTCTCAATTTTTTTCAGTCGGAAAAAGTTCCAATCGGAAATTCCGATTGCCCGTAACAATTCTCGCACGTGCATGCTCGAAAACAATTCGGCGCTTGCTCGGAAGCATTGAACTTCATTTTCTCGGCTCGTCGTAGTGTTGTACGTCACCGCGTTCTTTGACGGTCCAAAGTTCAGTGAACTTTTGTGTGACCGCGTGTATGCAAGGCAAGCTTGAGCAGAATTCCGTCGGAAAAAAACCATCCAAGATTTTTCGGACGGAAATTCCGCTCGTGTGTACGTTGCGTTGAGCTATTTCTGAAGTTTGGTGTTTACAAGTTAAAATCTGTATTTTTTGCTAGAAAATTACTTAGAACCCCCAAACATTATTTATATATATATACAGATATAGATAGATAGATAGATAAAAAAAAAAATTTCAGCAGAGAATCTAAAGAATAAAATGCCGATTGTTGCAATATTTTATTTCACATGGTATTTGTGCATTGGTGTTTTAAACGCAACTTTTTGGGAAAACTTTCATGAATTAAAAAAAATGAAGTGGTAAAGTTATCCCAATTTTTTTATATAATGTGAAAGATGGTGTTACGCCGAGTAAATAGATACCAAACATGTCACGCTTTATAATTGCGCGCACTCGTGGAATGCCAACAAACTACGGTACCTAAAAATTTCCATGGGCGACACTTTAAAAATCTTTTACGCTTACCAGGTTAGAGTTACAGAGGAGGTCTAGTGCTAGAATTATTGCTCTCGCTCTGACGTTCACGGTGATACCTCACATGTGTGATTTGAACACCATTTACATATGCGGGCGCGACTTCCGTATGCTTTTTCTTTGCTGCGCGAGCTTGAGAGGACGGGGGTGCTTTAACTTTTTTTCTTTTCTTCTTTTTTTTTTTTTATATTATTAAATTGTGTTTAACCCTTTCCCGCCGAGCGTACGCAGATATGCGTACTCGGCTTCCGGGGGGTATACCGGGATGATGCCCGCACCTGCAGGCATCATCCCGGTACCGTTTTTTTCAGCAGGCGATTGGCTATCCAGGCATAACAACCGATGCGGCTAAAAGCTGCTCGGCAGTTATGCCGGAGGAGCGGGAGGGGACGCCCCCCCTTCCCGCCGCCTCCCGCCGCTGTTACCGGTGCTCCCGCTCGATCGGGAGCACCGATTCCTGTTGCGCTGCCTCCGGCTGCTGGGGAGGAACTGGAACGCAGCCGTAATCGGCTTCGTTCCAGTCTCCTCATAGTAAACATGGAAGCGACGTCATGACGTCACTTCCCGTTTACTCGTCTGCCAATGGCGCCGGTTTTAAAAAGATATACGGTATTCAGAATCTGCGTTTTCGGCGATCTGAATACATTGAAGTGTAAAGGAGGGGTGGGGAGTCTTTTAGACCCCCGATCCCTCCATAAAGAGTACCTGTCACCACCTATTACTGTCACAAGGGATGTTTACATTCCTTGTGACAGCAATAAAAGTGATCAATTTTTTTTTTTTTTTAAAACAATTTAGTCATTTTAAAATAAATAAAAAAAATAAATAAAAAAAAATTTTAAAGCGCCCGCCGTCCCCGCGAGCTCGCGAAGCAAAGAAAACGCATACGGAAGTCACGCCCGCGTATGTAAACGGTGTTCAAATCACACATGTGAGGTATCAACGCGATCGTCAGAGCGAGAGCAATAATTCTAGCACTAGACCTCCTCTGTAACGCTAATCTGGTAACTGTAAAAAAAATTTAAAGCGTCGCCTATTGAGATTTTTAGGTACCGTACTTTTTCATCAATCCACAAGTGCGCGCAATTATAAAGTGTGACATGTTTGGTATCTATTTACTCGACGTAACATTATCTTTCACATTACGCAAAAAAATTGGGCTAATTTTACTGTTTTGTTTTTTTTAAATTCATGAAAGTGTCCCTTTTCCCAAAAAGTTGCGTTTAAAACACCGCTGCGCAAATACCGTGTGACATAAAATATTGCAACAATCGCCGTTTTATTCTCTAGAGTCTCTGCTAAAAAAATATATATAATGTTTGAGGGTTCCAAGTAATTTTCTAGCAAAAAATATGGATTTTAACTTGTAAACACCAAATTCCAAAAATAGGCTTAGTCATGAAAGGGTTTAAAAAAAAGATCACTTTTATTGCTGTCACAAGGAATATAAACATCCCTTGTGGCAGTAATAGGTGGTGACAGTGACAGGTACTCCTAAAAGATCTCCGATCCCTCCTTTGCACTTCAAAGTATTCAGATCACCGAAAACGGCAATTCATACTGTATATTTCTTTAAATCCGGCGCCATTGGCAACCAAGTAACCCGGGAAGTGACGTTGTGACGTCGTGACATTGTGACGTTGTGACGTTGCTTCCGTGTTTACATTTAGGAGACTGTAACTGTGGCTTCGTTCTAGCCTGTGCATAGACGCTGGAAGTGAAGGATCACGTATCGGGTCTCCCGGTGGGACAGGGAGGCCCGGTAAGAGCGGCGGAAGGGGGGATGTCCCCTCCCGCTCCTCCGGGATAACAATCGAGCAGTTTTTAGCCGCATTGGTTGTTATCCATGGAAAACCGATCGCCTTGCTTTTTTATCATTTTTTTTTAATAAATAGAATTACGCTATGTATTTCTACTATTTCTTTCATATATCCCAAGCATAACTCTGAGGAGGAAGGTTCCTATACATCTCCAGACTTTATCTATGTGAGCAGGCATTATCCTGCCAAAGCGTTATATAATCACGATTGGCTTTAATGTCATCAGATCATTTTAATTGATCGATTTGTACATTATATGTATGCATGCTTATTTATGTTCATATTTGAGTATTTCATTTTACGCGCCTTAACGGCGTATTAAAATGCCCACCTAATTTTTTTTCCCACCTCCCTGATATGTTCTCGATGCACCACAAACTCACTGCAAACACGTACAGATGAATTTATGGCACATTACAATAGACTGAGATGCTTAGGCCCCATTCACACCTGAGTAGCATTTATAGGCAGAAAATCGCGCAATTTTACTGCGTTTTTGCCACCATTTTTGCCGCCTTTTTTTTTTTTTGCCATGATTTTGCCACATTTTTGCAGTGATTTTCTACATGTCAAAAGGTCACCAATGTACAAAGCAGAAAAAACAAAAAACGCCCCAAATCTGCCTGGAAAAAAAGTTCCAGAACTTGTTTGAGCTTCAGGCATTTAGGAGCTTCTGGCTTCAGGCTTTTTGGAGAGGAGATGTGAACCATTTCCATAGAGAATAATTGATTCTTTTTTTTCCCCTTCAGCGTATTGTAACTTCAGGCTTCAGGTGTGATTTGACATGCTATTTGAGATGTCAAATCGGCAGGCATTTGCCGGAAATTGACGGCAATGGCATCGTCCTAATCGGTATGATGCCACACTTGCGGCGCTGCGCCGATTTCAAAAAGTAGTTTCTGTACTACTTTTTGCGATTTCAGAAACCTGCACAGATGTCTCTGTAACCGCGTCCGAAATCGGGACTGACAAGCGGGAGTGAAATCGGCTTCATTCCCGCAGCCCAGTGTAAACCTGGGCTCAAGTTACAAAACTCTCAGGTGTGAATGGTGATCTTTTGACCTGTACAAAATCACAGTAAAATCACAGCAAAAACACAGTAAAATCATGCGACTTTCTACCTAAAAACGCTACGCAGAGTTGTGAATGGGGTCTATTCCTTCCAAACTCCACATGACAGCCAAATGGCTTGTTGCTGCACTTTATTTTTGATCAGCCCGGGAAAGGGAGAGGAGAAGAAGAGGAGAGCCGGCCAGAACACACATAGATGGGAATTCCACCGTCAAACAAAGTCCTGCCTCTTGGACCGGCTCCCATGATGGGGGGGAACACTGGTCCAATGCTAGGAAATTGAAGTAGTGTGACGTCTATCATAGGAGCCGGTCCAGATGGTGGGACATTGTTTGACAGCAGAGTTCCCCTCTCTGTGTGATCTGGCCGGCTCCCCCTCGTCCTCTCCTCTCCCTTCCCCTGGCCGATCGCTGGGAAGAGAATTGGCTCCCATGAGGCTTCATTGATGGGCACTGATAGGCTGTGCTGACGGGCACTGATAGGCTGCATCGCTGGGCACTGATGAAGCTGCATTGATGGGCACTGATGGGCTGCACCGATGATGGGCTGCACCGATGGGCAATGGTAGGCTGCATTGATGGGCACTGATGAGGCTGCACTAATGGACACAGATGAGGCTGCATTGATGGTGATACCATTGATCTTTTTAGCTATCTGTAAGGGTGTAATTCTTACCAAGGACCACAAGTGTAAGGAGCATTGTTACCATTGACCATCACACTAATGTATCATGAGTTGTAGATATAGTCATTATTGAAAGGGGTTCCCTGAAACCGTAAAGTAATTTAAAGAGTTCAACTGTGTTGAAAAGGTTGAGAAAGGCTACTTTAGGGTATTAGATACAACATGACAAGCCACTGTGCTGGATGGTAATCTCATGTTATGGGTATTCGCAGGCACAGCTGACTTTTGTTTTTCAAGAGACTATGCATTGGACAGTATGGAAAAATGTATCCAGTTCAGGGCAGGCATGTACTGGCCATAGGGACTATAGGGAGTTTTCTGGTGGGCCGATGGCTCAGTGGGCCAGTTTCAGTGACAGCCAGTGGCATTGCTGGGGTGGACTTTTGGGGCTATAGCCTCGAATCTGGGGCCCATAGCCCAGAGTGACTCCAGGAGTCCCCAACCGCAGGGTCCCGGCCCACTACTTGCCCTCTTTCTGGTGACCCTGATGTAAGGAGGGGCTCTCTGGGGACCCTGATGTAAGTCGGATGATCTCTAGGGACTCTGATGTAAGAGGGGCTCTCTGGGGACCCTGATGTAAGGGGAAGGCTATATGGGGACCCTGATGTAAAGGGAGGCTCTCTGGGGACCCTGATGTAAGTAGGGGCTCTCTGGGGACCCTGATGTAAGGGGGGCTCTCTAGGGTTTTTTTTTTTGTCCAATAGCCTACAGTTTATATACTGTTTTTTGCGTGTTTGAAAAATTAAAGTGGGCCTGTCTGCATGAAGTCCAGGGCCAAATTTTTGTCCCAGTCCAGCCCTGGTTTAGGGGGAGACTGACAACTCATGGGGCCCCTGGGCAATAGGAGATTATGGGGCCCCCAGGCAATCAGAGATTATGGGGCCCCCAGGCAATCAGAGATTATGGGGCCACACAGTATACACACACAGTATACAATCACACAGTATACACAGACATGTACACACAGTATACACAGACATGTTTCTAGTATTGCCTGAGAAGGTACTGGAGAGGTGGGGCAGCTATAATCTCAGGATTTTTAGACCAAAAGGATGTTGGTAAGGGACATTTCAGAGACAGATGTAAAAAAAAACACAGATTTTTACATACTGTCCCTGGTTTTACTGAGGCTGGCAACCCAGATGGGGCCCCCTAGTGGCCGAGTGGCCAAATGGTCAGTCCGCCCCTGGTCCGGTTGTTGTTTATTTCATTAATTTAATGGCTCTGGAGGTGCTAACTCTTTCCTCTTCTGCTCTCCTCCTTGGTCAAACATTTTGCTTAAAGGCCTTCAAACTATGCCGGAAATTTAGGGCCAGCTGCTGATATATGGGCAGATATTGAGGAATGATCCAGATTGCTTATCATTTTTTTTTTATCCTGAGGCAGGTTAAAAAATAAAAGGCAGTTCAAGCTGTAATGCCCACTATGAGATGTCCTCTGTCTTCTGGATTGAAAGATGTTCGGTGCAATAGAACTAAAGCCCCACACACACTATCAGATTTTCTGCTGACTTTTTCCTTCAGATTTACCAAAACCATGTAGTAGAAGGGCCTGCCTGATTGCATACAAATTGAAATTCATAAGGTTTGACTTCATAATATATGGTTTTGGTAAATCTGAAGGAAAAACTCAGCAGAAAAACTGATAGTGTGTATGGGGCTTTAGAAGATTGGAGACATACAATGAATGCAGGAAGTTGTATGCCTGTCCTCAAAGGGGTAGTCACCATGGCACCATTCATTCCTAATGTACCTATTATGTCAACTCTACTCTCTGCATCAGCAGAGATCTACCCTAGGCTAAAGAAGAGGCAAGAGGACCCAGTGTGTCACATGAGTGGCCAAAAGACATCCGAAAAGGTAAGTATAAAAGAAAATAAAGCAAAATATGCATCCTAGGTTGCCTCCAGGTGAGGAAAGAAGTGATACGGGGCTTGGTCTGGAGTTGCACTCAACTCATACAAATGTGCATGTTTATGGGATGGAGCCAGCAAAAGAATGAGAGATAATAGCAATCTTTTTTTTTTTTTTTAACCCAGCACTAAGGATGAGGGAACTTAAACATTTGAGTCATGACTGTCCAAATTGGTAAAAACTTGCAAGCCCCTAAAATGTGAGATTTCTGAACCATGTAACTAAATTTCCATTGAAGTCAGTGGGAAATCTGAACCAATTTTAACAAATGTGTATTACAAAGCAGCAAATCCTACAAAATTGTGCATATTGGTTTGGAAAGATTTTCCTAGCCCCTGCTTGATGAGATAATGGGGCAAAAAAAAAAAATGAAAAACTGGGAACATCTGAAAAAAAAATAAAGCAGCAAATCCTAGCAGAAGTGGAAACACAAAAAAATTCTATCAGGTATACTAAGATAGAAGAGTGGGACCTGGTGGCACTGGTAGTCAAGCTAAGGATGCTCAGGGAACAGCAAAAGCAGCCTGGACCATTCAGCCATCCAAGTATATAGATACATTAAAATACAATAGGCAGCAGGGCAGGCCTTCAAGTATACAACAAACATTCAATAGTGCAACCAGACACAGTATAGCAGCCAGGAATTCAAACATTATCACTCCCAAAGAGAGTGAAAACCAGATAAACAGTAATGGGGAACCACCCCGTCTGGAGCCCAATAGAAGAGGCTGACTACAGGAGAGACCAGAGGTCCCCCCCCCCGACACCCCAAAAGGGATCATGCTGTGTCAGAGGAGGGGTATAGTCCTTCCGACCCCCCCATCCCCCAAAATGAGGGCATCTGAAGGGTTGCAGGAGAGGAGCTCCCCAGAATGCGTTATGTCTGCATTTTGGTCATGTTAATTATCTGCCTATCAGGCAATCTGGGCAGACATTTTAAAAAACAATTTTCTTTATTGCCTGACATCAGATCTTTATATTAAAGTGTCTGTAAACCTCAGACATAAAATATGAACAGGGCATATACCTCTATAGTGTGTACTATGTATGTGTACTTGTCTCTATTAAGAGCATTAAGTGTCATTTCTGAGTTGCATTGTGTCTCTACTATCAGCCATGGGCGTCACCAGGGTGGGGCCTGAGGGGACCAGGACCCCACCAATTTTACAGTGTGCCCCCCATGTGCCCCCCAAGTTAAGCACTGTCTGTAATAAATGAATGTCCTCCGGCCGGTGCCGCGACTAAACATCTGAGTGTCCGCCCGGCGCTCGCTTGAATGACTCACTATGACTGTAAATGAGTCCGTCTGAGCATGAGTCATTTCTGACAGATTTTCCTGAAAGCAAGAGACAAAAAGGTCATGGGAAGGGAGCACCAGCACACAGCTTGTGATTGACAGCCTAAGCTCTGTTCCTGTGTGCTGTGTACTGGGGAGGGGGGGTGTGTCCCTTCACTCCAATCAGCTCTCAGAGCTCTCCTCACTGAACTCTACAGTATGTAATTTCAGCTCTCTGCTCACTGTTTTCTGAACTCTCAGACAAGCTTTGAAAATGTTGGACTTTGAATGGATGTAGAGAAGAGAAGACTGCAGACAAACATGTACAACTTATGTAGGAAATATTTTTTATTTCATTTTTTTTTTTGTATCATCTGAGGCCAGTCTCTTCACTGGATATTCTGTGCATAAATGTTTACGACCACCTTAAAACTTTCTCTGGAAAATGACAGCTGGGGATGGAAAGTCTAAATCTGTTTAGTTGCTGTAGAGCAATAGCAATAGTATTTAATATAATTATGACCAAATGACATATTTTCTCTCTATATAGGTCTCTCACTGTCTTGCATGCAGTGCTCAAGTACAACAACCTCATGTACAGGCTCCAGTGTCACCTGCTCTTCTGGCAATAAGTGTGGCGTTATATACACAACAACCACAGCAGGTAAGTTCCACTTTCAAAAATCAGGTTATCTCACAGATAAGTTCTAGTGTTAAATGTGTGCACAACATTATGGACTCGTGAGTTTTGGTGAGCGACTATCTTTGGATATTTGGTGTTTATCTCACAGGTACTGATCAGTGAAGCCATCTGAAATTGCTGAAAAGGAGATCCACTGATCCAACAGGCAATGTGACCCAGCACATGGCCTTACGGATGCCCTTATCATCTTGGGTGTACCCTTTTAATGTTAGTCTCACCGTTGCACATTAATACCCTACGACCAACAATGATTTTCCTACTTTACTCTAGTCCTTCAACCGGTACTTTTGATCTGGCCAGTTCTTTTGTTTCCTTATTAAACTTATAGTTCAGATGTTTAGAAAATTTTTTTTACAGTTCCATGTCCCAATGCTTCCATCCAGTATGTTTACTCATTGAAAACGCCGCACCTTCAACTATAAGCCCTTGTACACACGGTCGGAGATTCCGACAACCTAATCTGTCGGATTTTGTCCGTCGGATTTTGTCCGAAACTGTTGCATACACGCGGTCGGACGAACTTGTTGGAAAATCCAACGTTATTTTGTTATGACGGGGGCTACGTTCAGGCTAGTAGCCAATAGCTTTGGTGCAGGAATTTGATCTGAGCATGCGTGGCACTTTGTCCGATCGGAATTCTCTACACATGATCGGAGTATGTCTGATCAGAGCATTTTGTCGAAAAATTTTACCAACAAGTTGGAAAACTTGGTCCGTCGGATACTCCGACGGAAACAGTCCGATGTAGACCACACACAGTCGGAATAACTGACAAAACGGTCCGATCGGACACATTCCGTCGGAATCTCCGACCGTGTGTACAAGGGCTTAGACTTGAGCAGTTTTCTTTTTTGGTCTCTTCTGTACATTTATTTCCTATGTACAACCTCTTTAAACTTAAATAAAAATTATTGGAATTAAAAGCATGCTTGACTAATAACCAGTGGCTGCTGGTGTTTTTTCTTTTTTTTTGTGAGGGTGGCAAACTAACACCCACCCCCCCCCCCCCACTCGCTGTTGATCGAGTCACCCCGGACGATGGGCGGGGGACAGCGGCTCCTTCTCCTCTGCATCACGGCGGCATCCGCTGTGTGTCTCCTGCTAGGCATCCAATAGGAACACCTGTCCTTTCTCACAACCTGCTTCCTGATTGGCCCGGAAGGAGGATCAGTATGACAAAAGCGAATATTCATTCACTATTGTCACACAACTGGGCGGGCTCAGGGTACAGTACTCTGCGCCCCGAGCCCACCCTTTTTTGAAGCCTGTTAAAGCGTCCATTGGAATTCATGCGTCCGGCACCCTGCATGTAGATTAGGGGGGACTCATGGATAAGGGGGCCCCCAATGGATGGGTCACCACTGCTAATAACCCACTCAATTGGTGACTCCCCAGAAGAAGGCGATTATTTAATGGAATGCCATCACTTTGCCATGAATCCAGGGTCAGGCTAACCATTCATTCAATGACTTAAAACCTGACTCTACTGTACTGTCTAGGGTCATTCCCTTGTGAATAAAAAAAAATAAAAAAGTAATCTTACACCCAGATTTGCAGGATATTTGCTTAGGTTAGGGTGACAACATAACATTATGTGGGATTCTCTTCTCATAGGTTTTGGGATCCTCCGTGGCAAAGCTTAGTGAATTAGTGGAAAGCAACGTGTAAGGTGGTTAATTTGTATGCTTAGTTCCAAAGGTTTTATTCTTTATAAGTTTAATTTGGCCTTTTCTATTTGGGTGGGAGGTGCAACTTCAGCTTCATAGCAGAACCAAAGCCTATTATCCTTTACAGCCAAAGATGGCCGATTTAACAGTTCCCCACAACAGCCTGTTTCACAGGGGCTTCATCTTGTATAAGAGCAGTATGAACAGCAAGCTTTGACAAAACATTTGCAGAGCTTTCAGCAAGTTTTGTTGAAGCTTTTAGCTTCATGCACACGAGACGCCGGTGCAAACTCTGCTGGACACATGTTTTTAAAAGCCGAAACCGGCGATTTTTAGCGTCTAGTGCGTTTTACCGCATTTGTGTCTAGAAGCGTTTAGTTAAGCTAACATCATAGACCCTCCCCAAGCTCAAAAAAAACAGTATTATTAACTATTTCAGCCATTTTGTGAGACCAGAGTGAGTAGCAGCAGCTGAGAGAGCAGCAGTGTACTTGTATTTAGCGTGCCATTTGCCACGTTACGTGCCACAAGTTGTGGATTGTCCACTTGCCACGTGACTTGCCACATCACCTGCCACAAGTTGTGGATTGTCCACTTGCCATGTCACGTGTTACGTCACCTGCCACATCACTTTTCACGTCACCTGCCACGTCACTTGCCACGTCACCTGCCACAAGTTGTGGATTGTCCACTTGCCATGTCACTTGCCACGTCACCTGCCACAAGTTGTGGATTGTCCACTTGCCATGTCACTTGCCACGTCACCTGCCACAAGTTGTGGATTGTCCACTTGCCACGTCACTTGCCACGTCACCTGCCACGTCACTTGCCACAAGTTGTGGATTGTCCACTTGCCACGTCACTTGCCACGTCACCTGCCACAAGTTGTGGATTGTCCACTTTCCACGTCACTTGCCACTTCACCTGCCATGTCACTTGCCGCGTCACTTGTCACGTCACCTGCCATGTCACCTGCCATGTCACCTGCCACAAGTTGTTGATTGTTCACTTAGAACTGTCCCTGCACAAAGTGTCATTTCTGCAGGAAAAAAAGTCATTTAAAATCACTCGCGGCGATAATAAATTGTCGGCTCCCCGTAATACAGAGAACAGTCATTGAAATTCATTGATAAAAAAAGTGTGGGGTTCCCCCAAATTCAATTACCGGGCCCTTCAGGTCTGGTATGGATATTAAGGGGAACCCCGTGTCAGAATTTTTAAAAAAATGACGTGGGGTTCCCCCTAAATATCCATATCAGACCTGATTTTAAGGGGAACTCCACACCAAATAAAAAAAAAAAATGTCATGGAGCTCCCCCTAAAAATCCATACCAGACCCTTTATCCGAGAATGCAACCTGGCAGGCCACAGGAAAAGAGCACGGGAAACATGCGCCCCTTTACAGGCATACTATAGACACCCCCCAGGTATAAAATTTAAAGGAATATTACACTTTTATTGTTTCACTTTAAAGAGGAAGTAAACCCTGATGGGTTTACTTCCTCTTTCATTCCCAGCAAAGGCAAAGCATAATGGACTACTATGCATCGCATAGTAGCCCATTATTTGTCACTTACCTGACACAGGAGCCAGCGAAGTCGCCGCTGTCCCCTGTAGTCCGCCGCATCCATCTTGCTGGTGGCGTCTCGCAGCTTCGCCGCTGTCATTCGGCGAAGCCGCGATGACGTCACTCCCGCGCATGCGCACGGGAGTCGACACGTGCGGCAGCTCCATTTTTGGAAATGCCGCGCTCAGTGCGCCTGCGCGCCGATGTCTACGGCGCATGCGCCGTAGACAGCGGTGCCCGTTTTCGGGCAAATATCTCCTAAACCATATAGGTTTAGGAGATATTGCTTGGACCTACAGGTAAGCCTTAATCTAGGCTTACCTGTAGGTCAAAGTGGTTTGTAAGGGTTTACAACCCCTTTAAGCATTATTAAAATCACTGCTCCTGAAAAAAAAAACTGAAGTTTTTAAAACTTTTTTTTTGGATTGATCAATGTCCCCTGGGGCAGGACCGGAGTCCTCAAACGCTTTTTAGGACAGTAACTTGCATATTAGCCTTTAAATTTAGCACTTTAGATTTTGAACGTTCGAGTCCCATAGACTATAATAGGGTTCTAAAGTTCACACGAAGTTTAGGTCTGTTTGCAGGTTCTGGTGCGAACCGAACCGAACCGGGGGGGGGGGGGTGTTTGGCTCATCCTTACTTGTTATACTCACTGTGGAACCTAATCCTCTGCATTGTGTAAAAAGGCTGTTTGATCCTGTCTTCTCTGGTCATGAATTCTCATCATTTCCTAGAGATTTCCTCTTTGTTCTTGTTGTGTCTCCAGGACTAAAGTGAAGGGAAATTTCCCCAGGGAGACACAGACAACAACAAAAAATCCAATAGGGCTTTTAACCCTTCTCTAGCTGAACTATAAAAAAAAAAAGACTACAGGCGGCCCCCGGGTTACAAACAAGGTAGGTTTGATCTTAAAGCGGGAGTCCGCCGGGACTCCGCGTTTTTTTTTTTTTTTTAAAGCCAGCAGCTACAAATACTGCAGCTGCTGACTTTTAAAATAGTGACACTTACCTGTCCAGCGCGCCCGCGATGTCGGCACCCGAAGCCAATCTTTAGATCGTCACTCGGGTGCTGCCGCCGCCATCTTGGGTATGGGAATCAGGAAATGGAGCCTTTCGGCTTCATTTCCCGGTTCCCTACTGCGCATGCGCGAGCTGCGCTGCGCCATAAGGATGGTCTCCGCTGTCTCTGGGATCTGTGTGTTTCCCAGCAGGCAGCGGGGCACTTGCGGAAGGGGGCGGGCACTTGCGGAAAGGGGCGTAATCTACGCCCCTTTCCGCAGAGAGCTATCCCGGAAGTGGGTGCAGTTACCTGGATTATCCAGGTAACTGCACCCCCCTCCCCCCTGAAAGGTGCCAATTGTGGCGCCGGAGGGGGGGAGGATTCCGATGAGCGGAAGGTCCATTTTAGGGTGGACCTCCACTTTAAGTTGAATCTGTTTGTATGTCGGAACATTTTTTAGGTGTAGCTCCAGCCAAAGAAACTATTTTTAAGCTTTCTGGATAACATAGGGCAGGGTTAACACCCCTGTAATGTTTGTTTTGCTGTCTGTGCCCCTGTTCAGAAGATTCCACCTCACTTTCTGTTCCAATGACAATTGGATTTTGAAAATTTTGGGTTGTTGCGGAAACAAGGATTGGTGATAAAGTATCAGTGTGGGTACCTGTCTTCCCATTACAACTTTTAGCCCTTGTACACACGGTCGGACATTCTGACGGATGTTGTTGGATAATCCGACCGTGTGTGGGCTTCATTGGACTTTTTCCGTCGGAATGTCCGACCAACAAAGTTTGAGAGCTGGATATAAAAAATTTCCGACAACATGATCCGATTGGACTTTGTCTGATTGTTTGTAGAGAATTCCAATTGGACAAAGTGCCACGCATGCTCAGATTAAATTGGCTACTAGCCTGAACGTAGTCCCGTCGTAACGAAATAACGTCATCACGTTACGGAAGATCGGATTTTCCGACAACTTTGTCCGACCGTGTGTATGCAACACTAGTTTCGGACAAAATCCGTCGGAAAAAATCAGATGGATTTTGTTGTCGGAATGTCCGACCGTGTGTACAAGGGCTTACAGGAGTAAATTTCCCTACCTAGGGGTAGATTTCCTCTCACTTCCTGTTGCCTCCCTCCGTTTGTAAGTAGGAGTCGTTTGTAAGTCGGATGTTTCTAACTAGGGGACTGCCTGTATATATATAACTTATACATATAACTTTTAATCTCAGACTTTCTTTCTTTCTGAATAAATACAGTAAGTACCAAATTCTCTCATCTGCAACAGTGCTTAATGCCCAGCATTGAAACGAATGGTTTCAAAAAAATTATAAACTTTATTTACTTGTAGGTAGCTCTACCACCAGCAGCTATGCAATGTCATGTTTATCCTCAGACCAATGTAGTCTAAGCGGAAGTCTTACCACAAATGACATGAGACTAAAGACAGCTGCATCGTGTTGCTCAACTGATAACTGCATCCCATCTTTACCTTCCTGTAAGTAACATTTTTTATTTTATTTGCATTTTACTGTTAATTTACAGGTAGAACGTTTGTTTAAAATGGTTCATTTGTAAACTGCTAAACAAAGCACAGGCAACCTGCTGGTGGCACTTTCTGACACTCAGCAGCATTTGTAACTGATCCCCTGGGCAACTTTTTAGCAGTTTACTATTGAGCCTAGAGCAGAAGTCATCAAACTGAGACTTGGGAGGTAGATGTGGCCCTTTGCTTGCCTTTATCTGGCCCTTGGGGCACTATTCCACCAACTGACACCAATATTGGGAATGGGGCACTATTCCTCCCATTGAAACCAATGATGGGGCACTGATGCCAGGGCATTATCAGTCCCCACTGGACACAGCCTTGCCCCCCTCCCATCCTCGCAAAGCCTGAAGGACAGTAAACATGCCCCTTGCTTAGGAGGTTTGGAGACGCCTGCCCTAGAAAAACAAAACATTTTATTGTTTCTACTGGTGATTTATTCATTACCCATTCTATAGTCATAACATTTCTGCAAAGCTTTTATCAATGGAGAAATCATAAACAATACTCGACTCAATTATTGCCTTCATCACAGCAGGATACTTATTTTTTAGTCTAGAGATCACTTAATTTTTCACTTTATTTTCAAACTCCAAAAGCAACAAAAAGAGAAAGTGGGGGGGCGTGGCCGGAAGTCGAGGAGGACGGTCGCATCCGAGGATAGCTCCGCGGTTACCTCGCTCCATCTGCCGCCATCTGCGCTCTGGACTTCTCCGAACGGCTCCTAACCTGCCCATCCTTGTTGCTGGAGTTGCCCGCTATCAGCTGCGGGCTTTTTGGCTCAGCCTCGACACACCTGCGGGCTCCGGTTCGAATGGAGACCGCTGACATTGCAGGAGGCCCATCGCCGCCATCTTGCGGCCTACCTCCGCTCCGGGGCTCCCGGACACCGCTGTAGCGTCCATCGGCTGGCCGTTCACCCATCGCACACACCGGCGGACGTCCCCGCCTGGGGCCAGGAGACTGAGGTCGGTGGGCGGCGGGCGGATCGGTGATCGAGGCCTGGGGACCCGGGGTGTTCGCTGGCGGCCATCTTGGTACACCCTGGGCCGGCCGCAGCACTCCTTCCCCGGATCTGGAGCCTGGATCTACCCTCCGCAGTACCATCCTGCCCAGGACCACAACCACAGATGCAGGGCAGCATCCCCGGTTGTCGCTGGAGCAGCCAGAACTCTTCCCGCAGTAGCCCATCGCCACGAGGCTCGGATTGACGACAGGCGCCATCTTGGGGCCCTCAGCTGGTCTCCCGACGCCGCTTCTCACCACCTTTTGTGCAGCATCACAGGAGATCACCTCCCGAACTTGAGGTGGGCGGAAGTGAGTACAGCACTGCCCCCCCCCCTGTTGTCAACTGTTGCCTGGCATTCTGACCCCCACTGGGACATTCATCGTGAGGAGTGCTCCCCTCCACCTTGCACATCGGGTCCTGTAGCATTTACAATTCGGGACTAATCTGTGGGACAACACATCCCAGCAAGCCCACGGATAGACAACCAGCAGCCCTCTTGCTACACCTACCTCAACTCACCCCCCTCCACTGAGGCCGCATACGCGGCTAGGTACAGGATGGACGTTTGAGTTTCCAGATTAGCTCCGTTCGGGACTTCAGCTTATCCCCGAGGGTCATTAACCCCACGATTCGCCCCCTTTTCTTACATCACCTCTTAACCCGCAGAACCTTGGTGCATGCCGGCGAAGAAAAAAAAAGCACGGAGCATCGCTCAAAAGACCCTCACACAGTATCTTCTCCGTTCCCAGGAACAATCTAGCATGGAGTGTGAGGGGGCAATTGGAGGGGGTCTCTCCCCGGGTCCCGCCACCTCTCCACGTTCACCGGGTCCATCCTCACTTACTCCATCGTCGAATAATGCGTGCCCTAGCGCCCTCTTTAAAGCAGACCTAGAGGACAGTCTGGAATCCATGTACAACAGATTGGCATCCAAATTCCAATCGGAACTACAAAAGACTTCACATGCACTTTCACAAGAAATCTCTGCCCCGGGCGCGAGGACGGAGAGATTAGAGACTAAGCATGATGAGTTGGCGATAGCTCATAATGACCTTAGCAGAGAACATGAAGCACTGTCCTCTATGGTCCAGCTACTACAGACTCAGATAGAAGACCTTGATAACAGAAACAGGTGCAATAATCTGCGCATCCGTGGAATTCCTGAGTCCGAATCTGAGCTCATCCCGGTGGTGATTAGGCTGTTTAAATCCTTGCTCCCTGACCATGAGGCCAACATGTTCAAACGTGATTGTATTCATAGGGCTCTTCGTCCCAAACCCCCGGAGGACAAGCCACCCAGGGATGTCATCCTTTGCATGAAAGATTTTCTGCTCAAGGAGGAAATATTGAGAGCAGCCCGCAACAAACAGAGGATAACCCTTGACGACAACTTAATCCAGATTTTTCCAGATATTGCACCGGCGACTTTGGAGAGGAGGAGAAACCTGAAGGAGATAACCACTGTCTTGCAATCGGCCCGTATCAGATACCGGTGGGGATTCCCGTTTCGTCTGGTGATTCCTCATAATGGCACGACGTACTCCGCCACCTCTGTCCTGGAAGGTCAGGAAATCCTGGTAAAACTTGGCTTATTGGAGGCCTCTGTGATTCGCAGACTGCCCTCCACTCCCAGAGCTACACCTATATGGCAAACACCCCCTACCAGGAGGGACAGACGTAGGATCCGGTATGGTGTTGGGGACCGGGTGGAGGATAGCCCTCGCTGATGGTACCTTAATCCGACTCACCTTGAGGTTCTGACTGCGGTTAGCTTTGACTCCCAGAGGACGTACACACTATGCTTTTGTTTGCTGTTTCAAGGGTAGAATTTTTTATGTTTTTTCATTTTCCTCTTTTTTCCCTCTCTCCCTACCCCTCCATTTTTTTCGGGGGGTGGGGAGAGAGGGAGGAGGAGCATATGTTTTTCACGGTCTTCTACCCGGTCCTCTGGAATTTTACAAGTCCCTAGGAGCTGTATTATGGCCCCCCTTTCCAGTGGTTGGTTGCTTCTCTGGTGGGTGCACCCTACCATTGCGCAACCCTACTGGCCTCGAGACCTAGTAGTCTCTGTATCCGACTTTTCCTTCGGTGTGGGTACTCTCTCCCACACGCTACCACATTTAGCATTAATGTTGTTTCTCAGACCTATGTTAGAGGCTGGGATTGTTTTTTCAAATGTTAATTTTCTTTCTCTATGTTTTTTGGTTTTCTCCTCTATGGGTCGATCATTTTTCAAGTCCTATGATCCTTCTACAGCATATGTTTCTTTTATACTCAGGTTCTGTGATCTCATTTCACTCTTGGCGTTACTGTATTGTACCTTATTTCTGAGGAGTCTAGGAGACGCTGTGGGGGTTCCCCTGATACTCTTGGACTTGATGGACGAGTGTTCCTTGGTGACTTCCCCCTCCCCCCCCTCCACCAGATCTGATCCCCCAATTATCTATGTTTTTTCTCATACACCATGGCAATAACATGTATCTCACATAACGTTAAAGAATTTAACTCCCCTTCCAAACGGCGCAAAGCCTTTACCTTTTATAAACAACTTGGAGCTAAAATCCTTCTTCTCCAAGAAACACATTTCTCCTGCTCCTCCCATCCCAAATTTTTCAATAAAGATTTCCCTCAAGCCTTTTACTCGCTCCACTCGTCCAAGACCAGGGGTGCCGCCATACTCCTCCACTCTTCCCTCCCGATGGAGGTTAAGCAAATATTTAGGGACCCTGAAAGTCGTTATATGATTGTGAAGGGGATTGTCCACAACAGGGAACTTACCATTGCCAGTATTTACGCACCCAGTGAAGGCTCAGCAGCCTTTTTTGGGTTATTTTTTGAGAAATTGGCACAACACCACTCCCCTCATATGATCATAGGTGGCGATTTTAACTCAGTAGCCAACACCACTCTAGACCGCTCGTCGACTACGGTCGCTTCTAGAGCATTCCCGAAATCTCTCACTGGAGGCCTTCGGGATCTGCAACTCACTGACACTTGGAGGGCGCATAACGTAGGCTGCAGAGAGTACACCTTTTTCTCCCACCCTCATAACAGTTATGCGAGATTAGACTACATATACACCTCCCCAATCATACTTGCTAACTCTTTAGCGGCCTCCATCCACCCCTGTGTATGGTCAGACCATCAGGTTACCTCCTTCTCTACAGGATTTATTAGGCTCGCCCCCACGCCCCATTCTTGGAGATTGAATGAGTCCATTCTCTCTGACGCAGCGGTGGATTCCCAAGTGGCTCAGTCTCTGGAAGAATGTTTTTCCCTGAATGCTCGCCCAGATATGCAGCCCTCACTTCTCTGGATGGCGCATAAAGCTGTCATCAGAGGGAAACTTATCAGTATTTCTGCTGCCCGTAACAAATCCAACAGACTCAGAATGGTGGAGTTAACCAATGAACTAGATCAATTATATAAAAATTCATCTTTGTTACACTTGGACTCTACCAGGCGTTCCATTGAACAGAAACGCCTGGAACTAGACTCCTTGTTGTCATCCAAGGTAGAAAAGACGCTACGTTGGACCAAGGCCCGCTGTTTATTATTCAATAACTCAGCATCGACTATGTTTGCTAGGAGATTGTCTAACTCAATTCGCCCTCCTCATTTATACCGGCTGTCTAATAGAGACGGTTTTGTGTCTTCACATCCCAAGGAGGTTCTCAAAATCTTTGAGCAATTCTATACCAAGCTCTTAGAGCCCCCCCACACTCTCCCCTCCCCTGAAGACCTGTCGTGGCTACATGACATCCCCCTCCCGACACTTTCCACCTCACAACTTGAAGTACTCAATGCCCCTATCACAGTCCTGGAACTCTTAGGGGTCCTCAAGTCACTGAAAATGGGTTCTGCCCCGGGCCCGGATGGCTTTTCGGCTCTTTATTACAAAAAATACTCCATGATCTTGGCCCCTAGAATGGTACACCTTTTCAACTCAATTTTGCTTGGCAATAGCTTCCCAGAGGAAATGTTGTTAGCTAACATGTCGCTGATTCCTAAACCCAATAAAAATCATAACTTACCCCAAAATTTAAGGCCTATCTCGGTTATAAATAACGATATCAAAATATTTAGTAGAATTTTAGCTGACAGACTGGCAAAGTTTATCCCCCCTTTAATTTCTCCCTTCCAATCTGGATTTATCCCACATCGCTTCATCACAGACAACATCCGCCTAGCAACAGACGTTATCCAAGACGCCAACCTGTTTTCCCGCAAACTCCTCCTGTTAAGCCTAGACATACAGAAGGCGTTTGACAGTGTTACATGGAATTACTTAGACACACTTCTGCCACGCATGGGCTTTCACGGCAACTTCCTGGTAGGTTTCAAAGCCCTCTATGATAACCCTATGACCCGCATTAAGTTGCCTGGCTGTTGCTCCGAATTCTTCCCAATAGGTAGAGGCACTAGACAGGGGTGTCCCCTTTCCCCTTTAATCTTCGCTTTAGCCCTAGAACCCCTCGCGATTGCCCTCCTGAGACATCCTGACATTGCTGGTTACGCTAAGGGTAACGAAATGTACAAATTTTGCATGTATGCTGATGATGTTTTGATGTTTATAACAAATCCTCATGTCTCCCTCCCCAACCTTTTTCTAACACTGTCGCACTTTGCGAGGGTCTCTGGTCTTTCAATTAATGTCTCCAAATCTGTAGCCCTCCCTATAGGCTTTGCTCCCAATGATTTGGCCCTTATTAAACAAAACTACTTCTTTACTTGGGCCACTTCCCACATTCCCTACTTGGGAGTAGGACTGCCCGGGAATTTCCGTGATCTCTTTAGGGTCAATTACCCCCCATTGATTAGTAAACTTAAAAATACTATTAAAGGCTGGCTCTCTTTACATATCCCCTTTATAGGAAGAATCACAGCGCTCAAAATGGTCATCCTTCCCAGGCTGTTGTATCTATTTCGCTCTCTACCGGTTAAGCTCTCCAAATCTTTTCTCCTCAACCTTCAATCCCATTTCAACAGATTTATTTGGAATAATAGACCTCCCAGGTTTGCAGGGGTATGTCCTGTACAGCTCTATGAAAAATGGAGGTCTGGGGGTTCCTCAAATTTGGTTGTATTATCTTACCTGCAGATTTACGCAACAGGCACAGTGGTCGATCCCTAAATCCAGAGTCCCTTGGGTGAGGTTTGAAAGTGACTCGATAACGCCCTTTTATCTCCCTGGCCTTATGTGGTCGACTCATCGACCTCACTCGACTTTATACACGCTTAACACTATAGTTGCGGACAGTCTCCTACTGTGGCACCGCTACAAACACAAATACAACCTCACCTTGGGGGGCTCTATGGGCGCCTCTTTCCTGGGTGATCCTAGGTTCCCCCCAGCCTATCTCCATGCTGAGTCTTTCGGATTGTGGATTCAATGCAAACTTCCTCAATTGAGGGACTTTGTAACGGGTTCTGACTTTGTTCCCTTTTCGATACTGCAGACTCAGCACCAACTCCCGGACGGTGAACGTTTCAGATACTTACAAATCCGCCACTTCTTTCTCTCCCACTACGGGCTCCGGTCCCAGACCCAACTCACTATGTTTGAGGATTTATGTTTTAACTTCCCACGCCAAAAAGGCCTGATCTCCCTGATCTACAGGGCTCTGGAAGGACATACTGCGGATCAGACTCTGCGGTATAGATCACAATGGGAAAAAGAGTTGGCGCTGGAGACCGGTGTGGTGGACTGGGAGGAAGGATGGAGTAATATGCGCAAATGCACCAGATCCTTAACAATTAGAGAAACGGCCATTAAAGTAATCACCAGATGGTACTACACTCCGGTACGTTTGCACCAGATCTATGCCCATACATCCCCTAACTGTTTTAGAGGCTGCAATCACCCGGGCACCTTTGTTCACATTTTTTGGGACTGTAGTTTAATTCGTCCTGTCTGGCAGGAGGTTTTAAGGCTGATGGACAGGCTCGCTGGCCGGGCATTGTCCCTCACTTATCACCACTGTCTTCTCTTCCAGACCCCGCCCGACACCCCAAAACACTTTGTATGGCTAGTTCACTCCATATGTGTCTCTATGCTATGGACTATAGCACTTCACTGGAAATCACCGTCGATCCCTTTGTCTCAAGTTCTCTCACGCATTGACCAAGTAATGCTGACTAAAAAGATTTTCCATACTGTGCATGACACGACTCACATATATGACCTGAAGTGGAACCCATGGTTCCTATTTCGTTTGCTAAAATGATCGCACCTTGGGTTTTTCTTTTTCTTCTCTATCTGCAATTTTTTTTCTTTTTTTTTTTTTTTTTCTTTTTATTTTCTCTCTGAACTTTTCCCCTCTCTTTCTCTGTATGATCTTTACTTATGCATTTTAGATGTGTAGGTCAGCACATTGAATGTTTTATCTTTTTCGTGACCTGTTGTTGGTTGTAAGATCCACACTAATGTTTATAATCTGTTGTTTGGTCTGTAGAGTTCTACGATCTGTTTACCACTTCATTGTAATCTTGTCATCCAACTACTTATGCTATGTATGTCATTGGATCCTTTTTGCTGACACTGTTTTCTATTTGTCACTTTAATAAACTTTTTTGAAAACAAAAAAAAGAGAAAGTGGGATTATCACGGGGCCTTAATACAAATAAACAAATTGTAAATGTTTAAAAAAACATTAGCCCCTGATTTTAATTGTATATGTTTTTTCTTTTTTAGAATCGTTGTCTCTTTTTAGAGATTATATTCTATTGCCCCTGAGGAAGCCATTTTTATGGCGAAACATGTAGGGAAGGATTGACCAGATAGCACTCCAAGGCAGGGGCGTAACTATTGGGGGTGCAACAGTCGTGACCGAAACTGGGCCCTGTGATGCAGGGGGCCCATGCAGCCCCCTCTACATATGGCCGGAAGCAGCATAGGCAGCTAGGGGTACCAGTGCACCATGCACACGGGTGGCTGGAGGTGGAAGGTGACTAGCAGAGCTCCATGCTCGACTATCGCACTGGTTGCTCTTTAGTTGTGCATTCCCCCGCATGACCTGTGTCCTCGGCCGGCTCCTCAGAGTACCCTTCTCCTGCTCCATGCATTACCACTCAGTCCGATGTCTGTTCTCTCCAGCCAGAGTCCCGCCCCCCTGAGTCTGGCCCACACTGCACTGCATACTTCTCCCGGGTAAACAAACTTTAAGCACGCAGATGCAGTGCAGCCCTATGAGAGCCCCCCGGAGGACACTGCAGGCTTGTCTGCCAGCCCCCCTCCTCCCCCGTCATACACAGATGATGAAAGGTCTTTCTGGGAGATATGCTGATCGCCCATGCAGCACACTGGATGGAGCCCAGGCCAACATGAATGAGTACGTGGCCTACAGCTTGGTCATGGTGAGTGAGAGGACCCCATCCCCCACACACCAATACATACCCCCTCCATCTCCCCCTGGGGACAGGGGCCCCTTCTCACATGGGGACAGGGACCCCCATCTCCCCTGGGGACAGAGACCCCTTCTCATCTGGGGGCAGTAACTTCATCTGCCCTGGAGAAAAGGACCTCATCTCTTCTGGGGCCGGGGACCCCATCCTGCCTAGGGACAGTCCCCCAATGGTGCACCTAAAAATAAAAAATTTAAATAATAAAAAAAAGCTACTGATACCAGTGGTGGAACTACAGGGCTCACAAAGGTCATATCTGTGACCATGCCCTGGAGTTCCACCGCCGGACTCAGAGGGAAGGGCCCTGGCTGGGGTTCAGGGGGGCCCTTCATGGTTTCTTGCACCGGGGCCCTGAAGGTTCTAGTTACGCCACTGCTCCAAGGCCACCGCCATCTTGGCTTAATATATTACAAACCCAGTGCTTCCTGGAAATTGGATAGAATATACCTATTTTGTGAATAAATTTTTTTTTTTCTATCTATGTAAATTGTACTATTATTTTGTGTGTTATTTATAAAATTTTGTAATAAATCAGTTTTTTAAACATTTACAACTTGTTTATTTGTATTAAGGCACCGTGATAATCCCACTTTCTCTTTTTGTTGCTTTTGGTGTGATTTATTCAGGGAGGAGGTGCAGTATCTATAATTGACTCCTTGCCACATAATTTCCACAAATTTATTTTCAAACTCTTATATCTTTTGTCTGTTTTTCTCCTTCTAAGTGCCAGGGGACAGTTCGGTATATAATGGGGTGACATGCCGATCCTGCTTGTCTGCTAGCTCCACCTGGTGCTACACTTCGGATACCATTAAATGCACTGGCAATGAGAATATGTGCCTATTACAGTCTACAGAAATTTCAGGTAAATTGTACAGATGTATGTGACCATACCCAAAATGTATGTGCTTTACCCTTGTAAGACTACCTACCTAATATTACCTATACACAGCTTATATTATTTTGAAACATAGATGGGCCGAACACCCCCTGGTTCAGTTCAGGCCGGAAATCTCAAACGTTGCAAAAGTTTGGAGTCGAATAAAGAACCTCATTAAAGTCTATGGGACCCCGAACTGGAAAAATCAAAAGTGCCCATTTTGAGGGCTTATATTCAAGTTATTGGGCATTCATTCTAAAAAAAATAGCCGTACTATGAACAATATTAATCTAAAAAAAAAAAAAAAAAAAAAAAGTTGCATTTATCCAAAATATCAACGGTTATGATATAAATAAGTTGAAGTGCCAGCGTGCTATATAATCAATTATAGAACACCCATATGTAGCAAAATCCAAAAGCAAATACACCAGCACACTGATATAGTGATACAGTTCCCAGATATAAATTCATACAGTTCATATACATTTAAAACATATGAAGAGAAGAAGAGCACACAGCTACCCTAGTGTAATATCGTAGGGCAGCTGTGCAATCTCCTTCTCTTCATATGTTTCAGATGTCAGTGCGCCACCCAGTGGATTTTTGAGATTGCTGCAACACCTAGAGCAAGAGAACTTTCACACAGACTGTCATTTATCTAGGAGGGGTTTGTGGGGTCTGTGCTGATTGATTTTGTATGCTTAGACTTCCGCTCATTGGAATCCCCCCCCCCCTCCGGCGCCACAATTGGCACCTTTCAGGGGGGAGGGGGGTGCAGGTACCTGTACAGTACAGGTATCTGCACCCACTTCCGGCGTAGATTCTGCAGAAGGCACGCCCCTTTCCGCAGAATCTACGCCCCTTTCCGCAGAATCTACGCCCCTTTCCGAAAGTCCCCCCACACACAGATCCCAGAGACAGCGGGGACCATCCTTATTGCGCAGCGTGACTCGCGCATGCGCAGTAGGGAACCGGGAAATGAAGCCGAAAGGTTCCACTTCCTGATTCCCATACCCAAGATGGCAGCGGCAGCACCCGAGAGACGACCGAGAATTCGGGTGCCGACATCGCGGGTGCGCTGGGCGGGTAAGTGTCACTATTTTAAAAGTCAGCAGCTGCAGTATTTGTAGCTGCTGGCTTAAAAAAAAAACGGCGGAGTCCCGCTTTAAGGCTTATATACGTTTAAGTAACACCTCTTCATGAGTATTCAAACGAGAGTGCTCAAACATCCAGTCACCAATAGATCTCCAAAGTGTGACACCACCACCTTAATATTGATGTAAGCTTACCAAAAGCTGTGGACCCTCTAACTAAAGAGAGGTCATATGTGCATATGGTCAACTATCCTGGCCGGGGTAATCACAGGACATTCTCACCACTCTGGATTGAAAGTGTAGGCTGGACTCCTTATCCTAATAATGCTCCAATGGGACAGCAACCAACATAAGGAAGGAAGTTCGATGAAAATTTTTTGCTGCATATTATCTCCATCCTTGACCTGTGAGCAATAGGCCTTATGCACTTGTCCCTTTAAGGGATATTGATAACTGTGTCTGGATTCCTGGAACACAACTCTCCTCCAGATCTATTCTCACCACGTAAAATAGACCCCTTTTCCACTGATAAACAATTTAAAGTGTACTGCTACAGTAGGTGCCGCCGATATTGTGTTTCCAGCGCGATACTGTCGCGCTGGTTCCCGGCGACAGGCTTCTCTAACCAGCGTGATCCCGTTGCGCTGGCTGCAATAGGAAAATGTCATTTTCCTATAGTAGCCAGAGCGAGGGGATAATGTCGCCTCACTCATGAAGCCTGCATGCCTTCTCGGGGGCATACGAAAAAAACGGCATGGGGTCCCCCCCCCCAAAATCCATACCAGACCCCTATCCGAGCACTCAATGAGTGTTCTCTGTATTAGCCGACAATTCATTCATTCATTGATAAAAAAAAAAAAAAGCGTGGGGGTTCCCCTAAATTCAATTACCAGGCCCTTCAGGTCTGACATGGATATTAAGGGGAACCCCGCGCAAAATTAAAAAAAAAAAATTGACGTGGGGGTCCTCCTAAATATCCATACCAGACCCTTCAGGTCTGATATGGATATTAAGGGGAACCCCGCATCAAATTTAAAAAAAAAAATTGACGTGGGGGTCCCCCTAAAAATCCATACCAGACCCTTTATCCGAGCACGCAACCTGGCAGGCTGCAGGAAAAGAGGGTGGGACGAGAGAGCGGCCCCCCTCCCTCCTGAACCGTACCAGGCCACATACCCTCAACATTGGGAGGATGCTTTGGGGGTCTGTGACCCCTCAAAGCACCTTGTCCCCATGTTGATGAGGACAAGGGCCTCATCCTCACAACCCTCACAACCCTGGCCGGTGGTTGTGAGGGTCTGCGGGCGGGGGGCTTATCAGAATCTGGAAGCCCCCTTTAACAAGGGGACCCCCAGATCCCGGCCCCCCCCTGTTTGAAATGGTAAGGGGGTACAAAAGTACCCCTACCATTTCACAAAGAATGTGTAAAAATGGTTAAATAAGACAAACACTTTTGAAAAATTCCTTTATTAAAAATAAAAAAAATATTCCAGCGGTGGTAATCAATATATATATTATACGCTTATTGCGTTTTTTTTTAACAAAAATATGTAGAAGAATACATATCTGCCTAAACTGAGGAAACAAATTTTTTTTTTAACCACTTCCCAACCACCTTACGCATATATACTGCGGCAGAAGGGCACGTACAGGCAGAATCACGTACCTGTATGTTGCCCTTTAAGAGATGGCTTGCGGGTACGCGCGTCTCACGGAGACGTCACTAGGCAGTGTCCTGCCTAGTGACACTGTCACTGATCACAGCTCCCTGTAATCAGGAGTGGTGATCAGTGTCCTCGCCCCCCCCCCCCCCCAGGTAGAATCCCTCCCTAGGACATGCTTAACCCCTACAGCCCCTCCACTGCCAGTCACATTTACACAGTAATCAATGCATTTTTAATTGCACTGATTGCTGTACAAATGTGAATGGTCCCAAAATCGCACCAAAAGTGTCCGCCATAATGTCGCAGTCACAATAAAAATCGCTGATCGCCGCCATTACTAATAAAAAAAAAATTAATAAAAATGGCATAAAACTATCCCCTATTTCGTAAACACTATAATTTTTTTGCGCAAACCAATCAATAAACGCTTATTGCGATTTTTTTTTTGTAAGAAGAATACGTATCAGCCTAAACTGAGGAAAAAAAAATTTTTTTTTAGATTTTTTTGGGGGGATATTTATAGCGAAAAGTAAAAAACAATGCGTATTTTTTTTCAAAATTGACGCTATTTTTTTGTTTAGAGCACAAAAAATAAAAACCGTAGAGGTGATCAAATACCACCAATGAAAGCTCTATTTGTGGGAAAAAAAAGGACGTCAATTATTTTGTTTGGGAGCCACGTCGCACGACCGCGCAATTGTCAGTTAAAGCGATGCAGTGCCGAATCACAAAAAGGGGTCTGGTCTTTGGGCGGTCAAATGGTCCGGGGCTTAAGCGGTTAAAAGAAAAATTGAATATTTATTATGGCAAAAACTACAAAATATTGTGTTTTTTTTTTTTTTTAATTGTCACTCTTTATTTTTGTTTATAGCGCAAACAAAAAAAAAAAAAAAACGCAGAGGTGATCAAATACCACCAAAAGAAAGCTCTATATGTAGGGGAAAAAAGGACACAAATTTTGTTTGGGTACAACGTCGCACAACCGCGCAATTGTCAGTTAAAACGATGCAGCGCCTGGCCTGGTTGGGAAGGGGGCAAATCCTTCCGGGGCTGAATTAGTTAAATGATACATTTTTAATTTTTTGAAATATTTGAATTAATTATTTGCTTTCTTTTTTGCAGGAAGCCAATCACTCGCAACAGCCATTCGTGGTTGCTCCACGCAAAGTTTTTGCAACCTTGGCAGCCAGTCTTCCAGCGCTAATGGACTATCATCATCGATTAAGTTTGTTTGCACTAGTGGAAGTTCGGGTCTCCGACAAGGCTTCTACCTCCCGGCTGTGATCTGTCTTTTCTTCCTGAAGTTATTGATTTGAAATATTTGCATAAAAGGGTAAAAAGAGACCGAAGTCCATGACGTCGACCGATCACGAATCCTTCGGCTTTTGCCTAAAAAATTGAAACAATGAAAAGAAACAATGTCAATTGAATTGATTACACACGTTTATTTTGTGCTGCAAATTGAGAATGTTGCATTTTATTTTTCAATCAATAAAACTATGTACAAAAAATAAAATAAAAATATACATGGCGTTGTTAGAACTATGATTTTTCATCATTTTTGGATGCATCTGTATATGGAAAATGTGTTTGTTTTAAAGCTGAACTCCAATCAGCTAAATAATCTCTTAATCTATAGGTGTATGGCCAGTCTTAATGATACTTAGTTAACCAAAAAATCCAAAAATGACCAGGGAATAGCTATAATTGAAATGCATGTGAATACTCACTAATCCTAAGAAATCGAATCTGACAGCTAATGGCTACTGTGTTTGCCCGAAAATAAGACCTACCCTGAAAATAAGACCTAGCGTTCTTTTCTAGGAGGGCTTCAATATAAGCCCTACCCTGAAAATAAGCCCTAGTTGAAAATGTTTGTAACACCCTATAATTTACCCTATTACATAGGGTATATATTAGTATATAATGTACAATATGTGTGTTTTCTCTAATGTAATATTGCGGGGAAGAGAGCTCTGGCCGGTCGCACAGAGTGAGGCTATAACGAAGGTATTTGGCACAATTATATTACAGAAACACACACATTTACATTATATACTACTGTAATAGAGTGGATTATAGGATTTTACAAGCATTTTAACTCGGTTCACACTGGGAACTCCTATCAGGCAGGGAGAGAGAGGGGGAGAGAAGACAATACATTACATGTTAAGACCAACCACGAAAATAAACCCTACTTTGCAGGATGCCTGTGGCCAATTATAGCTCAGAGGGTTTAGTACACACCCCACACTATATAAGGCCGCCAGCATGGTGGCCTTGTGTAGTGTGTTGGCGTGCAGGGAAAGTGCTAGATAGGCAGGGATAGTGTGTTCTTTTCTCATGCATCTGCAGGAGTTAGTGGGTGTTGTGTGCCTCCAGCGCAGTATATACCTGTATCTACCCTTTTTTGCTGGTGTTCTATAATAAAGGCATCTGCAGGAGTTAGTGGGTGTTGTGTGTCTCCAGCACAGCACAGTATACACCTGTATCTACCCTTTATTGCTGGTGTTCTCTAATACAGGCATCTGCAGGAGTTAGTGGGTTTTGTGTGCCTCCAGCGCAGTATATACCTGTATCTACCCTTTATTGCTGGTGTTCTCTAATACGGGCATCTGCAGGAGTTAGTGGATGTTGTGTGCCTCCAGCACAGCTCAGTATACACCTGTATCTACCCTTTATTGCTGGTGTTCTATAATAAAGGCATCTGCAGGAGTTAGTGGGTGTTTTGTGCCTCCAGCACAGCGCAGTATACACCTGTATCTACCCTTTATTGCTGGTGTTCTCTAATCCAGGCATCTGCAAGAATTAAAGTGGGTGTTGTGTGCCTCCAGCACAGTATACACCTGAAGACACCCCTTATTGCTGGTGTTGTCTGTTGCATATCTTGCATATTAGCCTTTAAAATTAGAACTTTTGATTTTGAACGTTCGAGTCCCATAGACTTTAATAGGGTTCTAAAGTTCGCACAAATTTTAGGTCCGTTCGAAGGTTCTGGTGCCAACCAAACTGGTGGGTGTTCGGCTCATCCCTACTAGTGAAGTACAAAACGTAATAATGAAGAGATAATGGGTAAAAACTAAAAATAAGAAAGTCTATATGAAAAGACTCTTCATCAGTCAAAGTGAAAAAAACAACAACAGTTAAGTCCACATAACTGGAAATTAAATCTAATGTAATGCTGCGTACACACGATCGGACATTCCGACAACAAAATCCATGGATTTTTTTTCCGATGGATGTTGGCTCAAACTTGTCTTGCATGCACACGGTCACACAAATCTTGTCGGAAATTCCGAACGTTAAGAACGTGGTGACGTACGACGAGCCGAGTGAACTGAAGTTCAATAGCCAGCAATAACCAGTGCGGCTCTTCTGCTTAATTCCGAGCATGCGTGGAACTTTGTGCGTCGGAATTGTGTACATCGGAATTTCCGACAACGGATTTTGTTGTCGGAAAATTTGAGATCCAGATCTCAAATTTTGTGTGTCAGAAATTCCGACGGAAAATGTCCGATGGAGCCTACGAGCCTACACATGATCAGAATTTCCGACAACAAGCTCCCATCGCACATTTCCCGTCGGAAAATCCGACCGTATGTACGTGGCATAAGAAATAGTAATTCTAATGGGGTGATAAAATCCAGATGACTTCCACTATCAGCAATAGAAAAAAGAAGAGGGGGGGGGGGGTTTCTTGAATCGAAAAAAAAAACAAAACATTCGGTACGTGGGGACCCTTACCCGAACTGGTGGACTCCCTAAAGAGCAAGGTCATATGTGCCAGCAGATTTAGACCTCTGCAGGGTCTAACGATCCTCTGTATCCCTGGAGCCCTCTGGTTGCAGCTGGAAATCCTCTGCAGTATCCCAACTGAAAATAGAAATTACGGTCTGGGGGACGCACTATGACAGAAGTCACCAGTGCAGAAGAACAAAGACACTCCAATAGTGTAGTATCGTTAAAAAATGGATAGCCTTTATTGCTAAAAAACAGAGGCGTACCTAGAGCGTTTGGCACCCGGGGAGGATCCTACACCTGGCACCCCCCCCCCCCCCCCCCAACTTTTACATGAAAAAACACCCACAACTTTTTTTCATTTTCTTGAGAATATTTACTGCACAAATTTGTCGATGGGAGGAATCATGCCCTATTGTTGGTGTCAAAGGAAGGAATGGTGACTCGTTGGCGTCAGTGAGAGGAATAGTGTCCCAAGAGCCGGATAAAGATTTTTTCCCCACAAAATTGTCATTGTAATTGGTCATTCCTCTCACATGGCATGTGTATACTACAAATGACACCCCAAAATAAATTCTGCTACACCTCCTGAGAATTACAATACCACATGTGTGGGACTTTTTCACAGCCTGGCCACATAGAGAGGCCCAACATGCAGGGAGCACTGTCACGTGTTCTAGGAGCATAAATTACACATCTAAATTGTTGACTAACTATTACACTTTTGAAAGCCCTGGATCACCAGGACAATGACACGTGACAACGATGTGGCACTGATATGTAGCACTGATGACAGATGCCACTAATACGGGGCACTGATGACAGATGGCACTTATACTTGGCACTGATGACACGTGGCACTAATACGTGGCACTGATGACAGATGGCACTAATACTTGGTACTGATGACACGTGACACTGATAAAAGATGGCACTGATACGTGGCATTGATGACACGTGACACTGATAACAGATGGCACGTGACATTGACAGGTGGCATTGATGACAAATGGCACTGATACGTGGCACTGATGACACATGACGCTGATATGGCACTGATGACACATGACGCTGATATGGCACTGATGACAGATGGCACTAATATGGGGCCCTAATCACACGTGACACTGATATGGCACTGATGACAGATGTCACTAATATGTGGCACTGATGACAGATGGCACTAATATGTGGTACCGATGACACGTGACACTGATGACAGATGGCACTGATACATGGCATTGATGACACGTGGCACTGATAACAGATGGCACGTGACACTGATACGTGGCACTGATGACACGTGGCACTGATAACAGATGGCACGTGACACTGATACGTGGCACTGATGACACGTGGCACTGATAACAGATGGCACGTGACACTGATACGTGGCACTGATGACAGATGGCACTAATATGTGGCACTGATGACATGTGACACTGATGACAGATGGCACTAATACAGGGCACTGATGACACGTGACACTGATATGGCACTGATGACAGATGGCACTAATATGGGGCACTGATGACAGATGGCACTTATACGTGTACATTATATGTATACCTCTTCCAATAAAACATATTTTTAGCAATGCATTGTGCGTGATTTATATTTTCATTCGAGCCAGCCTAGTGCAATTTGACTTTAAGACTAGACTGGCAATGGCTGCTCAGTATTCACAGCAGGGCGAATTTTATGGGAAAAGTGTCTTTGGAGGGACTGTCCCTCCAAAGACACTTTTCTCATAAAATTCTCCCTACTGTGAATACTGAGCAGCCATTGCCAGTATTGGTCTTTAGGGACAAACACATTTTACAGTGTAAAGAACATTTCTGGATCATGGATGTTTAGTATAGCTGCAGTCCCTCAACTTACTCACTGTGTGCACTGTGCAGGAGATGCCAGATGCTGCCGATGCTGAGTCAGTGAGCCTGAGTAGCTGAGTGACTGAATCGCCGCCTTACTGCTCCTACACGCGGAGAGACAGGAAGGAATCACTCCGCGGCGCCGGGGGGGGGGGGGGCGGCACTACAGAGGACGCACGCACTGTGACTGGCTGGCCGCGACCGCACGCACTGTGCCTGGATGGGCAATCAGCGGCCATGCCCGTAGCGCTGCCACCCCTATAATCGAGGAGGGGGGTGCCGGCCTGACACCCCCCAAGTGTGCGGCACCCGGGGCGGCCCGCACCCCCCGCCCCCTACTTAGTACGCCTCTGCTAAAAAACGAGCGGATATAACTGCTTAGGACATATAAAACAGCTGGTCACGTGGAGCATAATGACATCAGCCCGTAGCACCGCCCCTACATGTTTCGTTATACGTGACGTCTTCCGTGATGTCTTCCATTGTCAAACAGTAACGTCACATTATCTGGAGATACAGAGTGCTTTGGGGTTGCATGTTATATCTCTTATGCCGCGTACACACGATCAGAATTTCGGCCAGCAAAAGACAGATGAAAGCTTTTCATTGGAAAATGCGACCGTGTGTATGCTCCATTGGAATTCAGCTGTCCGAATTTCAACAAAAAATGGATAGCACGTTCTCAATTTTCCCGACGGAAAAACTTTCTGTCGGAAATTCCGATCGTGTGTATGCAATTCCGACACGCCAAAACTCACGCATGCTCAGATTCAACTACGAGACGGAAGCTATTCGCTACTGGCTATTGAACTTCCTTTTTCTAGTCCCTTCGTACATGTTGTACGTCACCACGTTCTTGACGGGCGAAATTTGGTGTGACCGCATGTAGGCAAGACAGTTTGAGTGGAATCCCGTCACAATTCCTTCGGGAAACACATCAGAGCTTTTTCCGACGAGAATTCCGATCGTGTGTACGCGGCATTACAGGCACAAGACATTTTATGCCCAGTGACTACAATACAACCTTGTGGTTTCCTTGCGGAACATCCAAGTGTTTCAGGGGTTTTCTTTTTAGGTGGAAGTTTTTTTTCAGAGGGTATATGGAGAGGTTTGGGTAGATAGTTCAGGGGGAGGGGGATATAGGTGGATAGGAAGGAGGAAAGGAGGGGAAGGGGAACACTGGGTTACTATAGACTGGAATTGATTACCTTTTTATTTCCGATTGGGTGTACGCGGCATAAGACCCCTTTCATACTGAGGCAGTTTTCAGACGTTTTAGCGCTAGAAATGCCCTCTAAGTAGCACCTGAAAACTGCCTCCCATTCATTTCAGTGTGTCTTTTTCACCCTGGGGCAGTGGGCTTGCGGGGCGTTAGGGAATGTCCTGCAAGCAGCAACTTTGGGAGCACTGTATACAAAACCTGCCCATTGAAATGAATGAATGGGGCTGAAAAGCGATTCGGAAGCACTGCAACACAGGCATTTTTAACCCCTTCTTTGGGGTTAAAAGCTGCCTGCTAGCGGCCGAAAAGCAGCACAAAAGCGCATGCTGAAACGAGCTGCACTTTACCGCTAACGGGCAGCGCTTTCACTGTGAAAGCAGCCTAAGCCCTTGTACACACGGTCGGAGAATCCGTGGGAATGTGTCCTATCGGAGCGTTTTGTCGGATAATCCGACTGTGTGTGGTATGCATCGGACTGTTTCCGTTGGAATATCCGTCGGACCCAATTTTCCAACTTGTTGGAAATATTTTCCGACAAACTGGTCCGGTCGGACATACTCTGATCATGTGTAGAGAATTCCAATCGGACAAAGTGCCACGCATGCTCACATCAAATTCCTACATCAAAGCTATTGGCTACTAGCCTGAACATAGTCCCATTGTAACGAAATAACGTCATCACGTTCTGAACGATCGTATTTTCCGACAACTTCGTCCGACCGTGTGTATGCAACAGTTTCGGACACAATCCATCGGACAAAATCTGACGGACAGAATCCATCGGATTTGGTTGTCGGAATCTCCAACCGTGTGTACGGGGGCTTAGTGAGGTGCAACTGCTAATCAATGTATTCATCAATTAATTATAGGCATGATAGGTTCTTTTTCCAAGTTTATGCAATGGATAATCTAAAGTGTAAAGTGTGGCAAACCATTGGGTCCAGTTTGCTAAAGGAAGGGCACTGGAAGAATATTGTGGATTGATTTATAACTTTTATTTATCTGGGATATTTTATTATTTTGTTTACTGTGGCTAAAGTCCAAATTGCACCATAGTGTGAGCCAAGACTGGAAGGAGAGCGAAATGTGTATTTAATGACTTTCCTGTCATTTCTTGCAAGTTTTAATCTCTTTATTGGTTTCACAGTCCACCTTCATTTTCTCCCGAATTGTGATCTCATTATAACCGCTCCTTTTCTATCTATGCCCCTCCCCTCCCCATCCTTACTCCTGTTTTTTGTTGTTTTTTTTGTAATATAAACCCTGTATAAGTAAAGGTAACCAGCCTTCAACAACCCACCTAGGCGACAACCTCCTAATGATGTTTCTTTTGGAATATTTTGTTCTTTTCCCAATTCTTGCAGCAACAGGTAAGTGGAAGTAATCTCATGAATTCCATTTATATACAAAGTAGCCTGTGCATAATACACAACCATGGGGATACTATTTGCATATCTCCCAACTTTGTAAGGTGGGGATACATGAGGACTAATGCACAAAAAATTATTGGTTTAGCCCAAATATATATATATATTTTTTTAACCACTTCAGCCCTGGAAGATTTGGCGGCCATTTTTTTTTGCAATTCGGCACTGCGTCGCTTTAACTGACAATTGCGCGGCTGTGCGACGCTGTACCCAAACAAAATTGACGTCCTATTTTCCCCAAAAACAGAGCTTTCTTTTGGTGGTATTTGATCATCTCAACGATTTTTATTTTTTGCGCTATAAACAAAAAAGGAGAGACAATTTTGAAAAAAACATTATTTACGAAAGGCAAATCCATTTTGCACTTGGAAGTGCAGTCGCTGTAAATCTAATGCCGCGTACACACGAGCGGACTGTATGGCGTACTTAGTCCGTCGAAACACATTTCAGCGGACAATCCGCTCGTGTGTGGGCTTCAGCGGACTTTTTCAGCGTGCAGTCTGGCGTACTAAGAATTTCGGATTTTTCGAAATACTGTCCGTCGTACTTTGGTTTCAGCGGACAGTCCGCTCGTCAGTAGGCTAGTTCGACGGACTAAGAATGGCGCATGCCCAGAAAGGATTTACACGGCGGAAGGGTGCTTTGCTGTGTCTTGGACTTCCTATTTCTAGTCCCGTCGTATGTGCTGTACACGTCATCGCGCAAGCTTTCGACGGACTGTTTGTGCATCCGTGTGTGGTCAAGTCCATTCAGTGGAAAGTACGACGGACTGTCCGTCGGATTGTATGACGAACTAAGTACGCCATACAGTCCGCTCGTGTGTACGCGGCATTAGGGGTAGATCTGAAATGAGGGGAAGCTCTGCTGATTTTATCATCCAGTCATGTGCAAGCTAAAATGCTGTTTTTTTTTGTCCCCCAGTCTTTGGCCGTCTTTAATATTGATTGGGCCCTGGGCAAAACTTTTACCCTGGGCAAAACTCCCCCCATGCACTTTTGCTCTTTCACCTGCTCTGAGACATACAATAAATAGCAGCTAGACTCAAAATAAGTTTACTGAATCAGATCAGGCAGCTATTGTGATTGGTTGCCAGAGGTTACAGTGTATCATTACCGCTCACTGACTAGTTGCTAGAGGTTACAGCACACATTATGGCTCCCTGATTAGTTGCTAGAGGTTACAGCACGATTTCTGCTTTTTTGATTGGTTGCTAGAGATTACTGTGGATATGACCTCAGGGGGGCATGATATGCATATCAATGCCGCTGGCTGCCCCTATTTACATATGAATGTCGGTAATTTACATGTAAACACAGGGTCTGCAGGTGAGCCATCTTTACACAACAATAAGGCAGAGCTGGGCAGCATTAGTAGCAGCACTTCACACTGGGATATCGGGACACAGCACAGGACTAAAACCTCAAGGGACGGAGGGAATTTAAACCAGGATAGTTGGCAAGTATGAGGCAGCTGCTTTAGGCCCCACAACAATGCCAGGGCCCAGGGCAGCTGCCCCTTTTGCCCTGCCTTAAAAACGGCCCTGATGTCCCCCTCAGATCTATAGCAACTTCCAAGTGCACTTGTAGTGCAAAGTGGATTTGCCTTTCATAAATACCGTATATACTCGAGTATAGGCCGACCCGAATATAAGCCGAGGCCCCCAATTTACCCCCAAAAAACTGGAAAACTTATTGACTCGTGTATAAGCCGAGGGTGAGACATGGCTGTCCATCCCTGTGTGTCCGTCCATCCCTGTGTGTGTGTCCGTCCATCCATCCCTGTGTGTGTGTCCATCCATCCATCCATCCCTGTGTGTGTGTCCGTCCATCCATCCCTGTGTGTGTATCCATCCCTGTGTGTGTGTGTGTGTGTGTGTGTATTCATCCATCCATCCATCCCTGTGTGTGTGTGTGTGTGTGTGTGTGTGTGTGTATCCATCCATCCATCCATCCATCCCTGTGTGTGTGTGTGTGTGTGTGTGTGTGTATCCATCCATCCATCCATCCCTGTGTGTGTGTGTGTGTGTGTGTGTGTGTGTGTGTGTGTGTGTGTGTGTGTGTGTGTCCGTGCAGCCTTGTGTGTGTGTCCAGCCTACCTGTGTCCCAAGCCTCCGTCCCGAGCCGCCGTCGTCCCGAGCCTCCTCCGTCCCGTGCCGTGCCTCCTCCGTCCCGTGCCTCCTCCGTCCCGTGCCGTGCCTCCTCCGTCCCGTGCCGTGCCTCCTCCGTCCCGTGCCGTGCCGATGGATCGCTGCTCTTCTCGGCAGCCATTCTACAATTCAAAATTCCGCCTCCGCCTGTGATAGGCGGAACACTCAATTTCCCAGCAGCCTGTGTTCCGCCTATCACGGACATCCTCTCATACTCGTCCGTAGTATGAGAATGAGCGGATGTCCGTGATAGGCGGAACACTGACTGCTGGGAAATTCAGTGTTCCGCCTATCACAGGCGGAGGCGGAGAAGGAGGCGCGGCTTTTGAATTTTAATGTCCGCCGTCTGTCTGCTCGATACGCGAGCTCGAGCAGTCAGACAGCGGCGACTCGAGTATAAGCCGAGGGGGCACTTTCAGCCTCAAAAAAGAGGCTGAAAATCTCGGCTTATACTCGAGTATATACGGTAACCCCCAATATTTTGTACTTTTTTCTATAATAAATATCCCCATTTTTTTGTTTAAAGTTCATTTTTTCTCAGTCGAAGGCCGATATGTATTCTTCTACATATTTTTGGTAATAAAAATTGCAATAAGCATATATTGATTGGTTTGCGCAAAAGTTATAGCGTCTACAAAATAGGGCATATATTTATAGCATTTTTATTATTATTATTTTTTTACTAGTAATGGCCAGAGATCTGCGATTTTTATCAGGACTGCGACATTATGGCGGACACATCGGACACTTTTAACACATTTTTGGGACCATTGGCATTTATACAGCAATCAGTGCTATAAAAATGCACTGATTACTGTAAAAAATGTCACTGGCAGGGAAGGGGTTAACATTAGGGGGCGATCAAGGGGTTAATTGTGTTCCCTATGTGTGTTCTAACTGTAGGGGGGTGGGACTGACCTAAAGGAAATTATAGATCGTGGTTCCTAGCTATTAGGAACTCACGATCTGCATGTCCTCAGCTCACAGAACAGGGATTGGTGTGTTTACACGCACATGTCCCTGTTCTGCCTCCCGTGCCCACAGATCGCTTGAGGCCGGCGGTCATCGGCACTCCTGTAATGCAGCTACGATGGTTCGCCCAGCGGAGCCAACCTGCCGCAGTATAACTGCAGTATAACTATAACTTTCTTTATTTCTGCATTCTAAAATAACATATATAATGCTTTAAAAGTTTTATAAAATTTTTAGTGCAGTAAAATAGTTAAATAATACATTTTAATAGAGATCCTTACATCAGGCCAAATGGAGGGACAACTGAGAAGGAAATAGGGACAGAGGGATTTTGTTCCTAAAGAGGGACAGTCCCTTCAAATGAGGGATAATTTTATATATATATATATATATATATATATATATATATATATATATATATATATATATATATATATATATATAGATAGATAGATATAAAAAATAAATAAATATATATATATATATATATGTATATATATATATATATATATATATATATATATATATATATATATATATATATATATATATATATATATATATATATATATATATATATATATATATACATATATATAAAATATGTGTGTGTGTGTGTGTATATATATATATATTTATATATATATATATTTTTTTTTTTATTATTTATATTATTTTATATTCTATTTTATTGGATTCTTTTTTGGAAAATCTATTTAATTTATTTATTTGATTTTGATTGAAATTTGTTTTTTGAATTTGAATTCAATATAGAGATACAGGGAGGAAAGAGGGTGCAGAGGCGGTCCTCTTACACACTAAAACCAAAAGGAATGCTTGTGGACTATCCCCGGTATTGATAGACAGAGAATCAACTTCAATAAAAAGTCTAATTCATTACATATAAAAAATATACAAATGAACAAAATCAGTATTTCAAATAAAAATGGAAATTAAAGCTTACAGTATACAATTACTCGTAGTTTTTTCCCAAAGGGAATATCTGGTAATGGAGTTAGCCTCATAGATTAAGGATCCTCTACTAGTTGCACGGTCTTAATGCTGCTTCGTCAGGAGGAGTAATCTATAAAAACAGGTAATTTATTTAGGATATATATATATATATATATATATATATATATATATATATACATACAGATTAGCAGGCATATAATATTAGCAAAACAGCAATAACACTAACACTGAGACTTTGCTTACCAAAATGCCCAGAGCCAAAAATGGTCCCAAAATTGCCAGTTAGTTTCCCCGTGTGGAAGACATGGGGGATTGTTAGCAAAGAGTATATCTAAGGTAGCAAAAATGTATAGGGTAGAGGATAAGTGATATACAGGATTCCACTGAGTTAAAAAGACAGGAGGAAGAGAGGAAAAGGGAGAAGAGGAAGGAATGAAGGAGGAAGAAGGACAAGGGGGGGGGGGGGGGGGGTGGAGAAGGAGAAGGGAAAAGGAACTGAGATGGAACAAGGGCGGGGGGGGGGGGGGGGGGGGTTGAATTGAAAACAAATTTTGTCCGAATTTCGGTTCTCTATTTCAGATTCATTTAAATTCCTTACTATTGTAATTCGGTCATTCAGATACGGTCGAATTTCCAAATAAGTGAAAGTTTGTCCGAATTTTGATTTAGAATGAAACAAACCGCACACGTCCTGTTTTTGTTGCATGGTAACATTGGTCCAACTTGGACCTATGTAAGTAAAAATATTCCATACCGGCAGGACCCCCGTGGAAGCTGACAATTATTGTAAAAGTTTTTTCAGTCCTGTCCTGAGCGGCTGTCCTTCTGCATAGTGAAAACAGGAGGGGTTGCTTGCTTGGCATGGCCACCATTCAAAAAATGGGAGGTGGGCAGTGAGGTCTGTCTAAAGAGACAGCAACGTCCAAGCAGCTTGCTTTGAAGGAGGGTCCATCTGATTAAATCCGAGGACTACAAAATACAGAGAGGAGCGCAAGACCAAAACCAGATGAAAGTGTTCAAGATAATTGTAATTGTTGGTAAAAAGTCATTAAACACAGTCAAGCATTTGGGGGTGACACGTTTTATCCTGTCTTGAGCCCTGATGAAGGGGTTGTGGTGTGTATTCTTCCTTGTGTCTCAATAAATAAAAGATAAGAGGAAAAGCTCTGTTATATTAGGCAAACCTAATATGAGGGTATCTAAACATATTTAACCTACACTATATTGTCAAAATTATTGGGAAACCTGCCTTTACACACACATGAACTTTATTGGCATCCCAGTCTTAGTCCGTAGAGTTCGATAATGAGTTGGCCCACCCTGTGCAGCTATAAGAGCTTCAACTCTTCTGGGAAGGCCGTCCACAAGGTTTAGGAGTGTGTCTATTGGAACCATTTGACCATCCATGGTCAGGTGAGGTCAGGCACTGATGTGGACGAGAGGGCCTGGCTTGCAGTCTGTGCTCTAATTCATCCCAAAGGTGTTCTGTCAGGTTGATGTACAGGCCAGTGAAGTTCCTCCACCCCAAACTCGCTCATCCATGTCTTTGTGGACCTTGCTTTGTGCACTGGTGTTCAGTCATGTTGGAACAGGAAGGGGCCATCCCCAAACTGTTCCCACATAGTTGGGAGAATAAAATTGTCCAAAATGTCTTGGTGTGCAGATGCCTTAACAGTCCCCTTCACTGGAACTAAGGGGTCAAGCCCAACCTCTAATAAACAACCCCACACCATAATCCCCCCTCCACCAAATAATTTGGGCCAGTGCACAAAGCACAAGTCACTAAGGTCCATAAAGACATGGATGAGCGAGGTTAGGGTGGAATCCTGACCTCAACCCAATAGAATACCTTTGGGATGAATTAGAGCGGAGACTGCAAGCCAGGCCTTCTTGTCCAACCTCAGTGCCTGACCTCACACGCGCTTCTGAAAGAATAGTCAAACATTCCCATAGACACACTCCTATACCTTGTGGACAGCCTTTGAGTTTAAAATTATACAGCTGCAAAGGGAAGGCCAACTCAATATTAAACCTTACGGACTAAGAGTGGGATGCCATTAAAGTTCATGTGTGTGTAAAGGCGGGTGTCCCAATACTTTTGGTATTATAGTGTATAATTAGATCCCAAAGCTCTATTTTAGGTTTGCCTAAAAGGATGGTAGCTGAAGATACTGTATATACATTAAAGCTGCCCATACATTAAGCAGTTTTCTTTCCTGTAACTACACATCGCAGGAAAGAAAATTGCTTGATTCTCTCATTAACACATTTAGTTGATGGGGGAATACCTCCCATGGAGCCCCAGTATTCGGCCAGTGGGAGGTTGCCCAGCTGTCAGAATACAATGATCATTGCCAGTGACTTTAGTGATCAAACAAAAAAATTCTGGCAGGCTGGTTATACTGAAGCCAATTGATGATCTAAGATAACATTTTTTACAAAAGATCTGTTATATTGGGATTTTAAGGGCCCTTCCTATGTGGTAACATATTGCAAGTTGAAGTCCCTACAATAAAGCGAAAGTGCTATAACAATTCAAAAAAAGACTGCAATGCTGATAGCTGTATAACGTATTACATTTGTTCTCTTTCAGGTCAATCTTTACAGTGCGCTAATTGCTTTTCACTCAACTCAGATTCCTGCACAGGAATTTTTAGTAGTGTCTGTCCATCTGGCTATGTGTGTGCATCTCAGTATTCAGTCTCTGTAGTAGGTACGTAGATGATTTATCTTTAATATGCATGTGTTTGATTTAAGCACATTTCCATTTTATTTTAATAAAAAATATGTAACACTTTGCTTGAGCAAAGAGACGGTCAGTACACTTCATTACATAACTGTAGGATGGCCATAAGCACCATTCACTATTCAACCGATGTGTGATTCAATCGAAACCCTCAAATCAGCAAACAATTGAATAGCCATAGCTTCTCTTTTGATTGATTTAGATTCACTTTAGGGTAGATTCGATCAAATTGAGTTGATCGCCAAGGCAGAAAATGATCTATCTTTTTGCATTGAAAGACAGCACAGGGACGCTTCATGAATACATCTGTACGTAATCCACCCAGAAACAGGAAACCTGGGGCACTGATCATGGCCCCAGCTTAAACTGTAACATAGGCAGGAATTTTAAAGATACAGAAGCTGCATACTCTGTAAGTGATTAAATCATCTGCTTGAGGTGATTATATGTTTTAGAAGTTAAAGCGGACCTTCCTAGGCTCATGACATCATGTACAGCTCTCACTCTCACTCTCGTGAGAGTTTGCCAGGAAGGGAGGGCGGGGTGAGTCATAACAGGGTCAATGAGAGCTGCAGAGCCGGAGGCGTGCCTCTGTGTGTGTGTGTAAATCCAGGAAGTGAACAGGCAGCAGCTTCAGCTGCCCACAGTTAAAATAGCTACAGCCAGACTCAGTGGAGGGAGATTTCTGCAGCATTTTTGGCAAGTACAGAATCACAGTACTGTATATACTCGAGTATAAGCCGAGTTTTTCAGCACATTTTTCTTGTGCTGAAAGTGCCCCCTTCGGCTTATACTCGAGTCACTGCCGCCTGCCTACCTGATCAGCGTGTCATGCAGACAGACTGCGGCCATTCCAGTGTGAAAAAGACGCGCCTCCTCCTCGTCCTTGTCTGTGATAGGCTGAACATTGACTGCTGGGAAACTGAGTGTTCTGCCTATCACAGACCAGGACGAGGAGGAGGCGCAGCTTTTGTACGCTGGAATGGCTGCCGTCTGTCCTGCGTGACATGCTGATCGGGTATGCAGAATGATCAGGGGGACATCCCGACTGCTCACCGCTGCATTTAAACAGCATCCCACCCACAGAGAGCTTGCAGATCATCACAGGTAGGCTGCAATGGGAACAGTGAGGTAGGCAGATCTGCAAAGGGAGGCTGCAATGGACAGGGAGGCTGCAATGGACAGGGAGGCTGCAATGGACACAGTGAGGTATGCAACTGCAGATGGGCATTGTTGACCCTCTTTTCCACTTACAGTAGCTGCACATTTCTAACTCTCAGCTTATACTCCATTCAATACGTTTCCCAGTTTTTTTTGTTTTTTTTTGTGGTAAATTAGGTGCCTCGGCTTATACTCGAGTATATATGGTATATATAAAATAATATGCAAAGTGGTTGGAGGGAAGCTTCAGAATGGCAAAGATATTTTTATTACAAATTATGTGAGCAGACTGCAGTTCTTCTTTAATTCTTTACTTTTAGTGTAAGGTTACAATCTATATTTTTATAAAGCAGGGCTGGACTGGGACAAAAATTTGGCCCTGGACTTCATCCACACCAGCCCACTTTAATTTTGCAAACAAGCACAAAAACAATATTTAAAACTATACACAATTGTGCAAAAAAACATAAGTAGCATAACATAAGGAGTCCTCACTAACCTCTTTTATTATTTCACTTATTCTCCTCTGTATTTTTCTCATCTTTCTCACATCACTGCGTGAAGTTGAGGGGCAAGTCGCGCAGCCATTACTTTGTCACTGAAATCGGCCCACTGAGTCATCGGCCCACCGGGAAACTCCCTGTAGTCCTGATGGCCAGTACATGCCTGTTATAAAGTAGAACTCAAGGGCTTAGTGCAGCTTTGAAAATCTTCATGTAGTGGCCATGAGGGCCTTGGTCAGGTCTTGCACCTTATACCTTTGAAGAACAATCACTGTAAGAAGAATTTATTTTCATATATTTTTTTGCAGGTTCTCTTATCCTCCAAAGCTTTAACAGACTTTGTGCACCAAAAGCAGAATGTAGTGTCACTGGATCTTACACGAGTCAAACTGGTACATTCAGGATAGCCACCACGTGTTGTGACACGGACAACTGCACTCCGGCAACTCCCCGATGTAAGTTGAAGATAATCTTTTGTCCAAATGACCAAACGATTATATTGTGTAGACAACAATTAAACTTGGCTAATTAACCACATGCCGACCGGGCCATAGACGGCTACAGCGCTGTAGTTTTTTTTCTGGATGGGCGTCCATGGATGTCCTCCCAGAACCTTGCTCTCGCGCACCCACCTGGGGCGCAATCCCGCAAACATCTGTGATTGTAAGACCCGGCGCATCATGGATCGCGGTAAAAAGCCGCTGGCAGCGGCTGTTTACCACGTGATTGCTCCGTTAAATGCCGGAGCGATCACTTGTAAACAAACCGGCGTCATGTCATGACGCCGGTTCCTCCCTCCCCTCTCTGTACTTATCGGTACAGTGCGAGGGGAGAGGGGGAGAGATGGCAGCAGCGCTGTTGGCTACAGTGCCTTGCAAAAGTATTCGGCCCCCTTGAACTTTTCAACCTTTTGCCACATTTCAGGCTTCAAACATAAAGATATAACATTTTTATTTTTTGTGAAGAATCACCAACAAGTGGGACACAATTGTGAAGTGGAACGAAATCTATTGGATTTTTGAAACTTTTTTAACTAATAAAAAAATGAAAAGTGGGGCGTGCAAAATGATTCGGCCCCCTTGCGTTAATACTTTGTAGAGCCACCTTTTGCTGCGATTACAGCTGCAAGTCGCTTGGGGTGTCTCTATCAGTTTTGCACATCGAGAGACTGAAATTCTTGCCCATTCTTCCTTGCAAAACAGCTCGAGCTCAGTGAGGTTGGATGGAGAGCGTTTGTGAACAGCAGTTTTCAGCTCTTTCCACAGATTCTCGATTGGATTCAGGTCTGGACTTTGAGTTGGCCATTCTAACACCAGGATACGTTTATTTGTGAACTATTCCTTTGTAGATTTTGCTGTATGTTTGGAATCATTGTCTTGTTGGAAGATAAATCTCCGTCCCAGTTTCAGGTCTTTTGCAGACTCCAACAGGTTTTCATCCAGAATGGTCCTGTATTTGGCTGCATCCATCTTCCCCTCAATTTTAACCATCTTCCCTGTCCCTGCTGAAGAAAAGCAGGCCCAAACCATGATGCTGCCACCACCATGTGTGACAGTGGGGATGGTGTGTTGAGGGTGATGAGCTGTGTTGCTTTTACGCCAAACATATCCTTTTGCATTGTGGGCAAAAAGTTGGATTTTGGTTTCATCTGACCAGAGCACCTTCTTCCACATGTTTGGTGTGTCTCCCAGGTGGCTTGTGGCAAACTTTAGACAAGACTTTTTATGGATATCTTTGAGAAATGGCTTTCTTCTTGCCACTCTTCCATAAAGGGCAGATTTGTGCAGTGTACGACTGATTGTTGTTCTATGGACAGACTCTCCCACCTCAGCTGTAGTTCTCTGCAGTTCATCCAGAGTGATCATGGGCCTCTTGGCTGCATCTCTGATCAGTCTTCTCCTTGTCTGAGCTGAAAGTTTAGAGGGACGGCCAGGGCTTGGTAGATTTGCAGTGGTCTGATACTCCTTCCATTTCAAAATGATCGCTTGCACAGTGCTCCTTGGGATATTTAAAGCTTGGGAAATCTTTTTGTATCCAAATCCAGCTTTAAACTTCTCCACAACAGTATTACGGACCTGCCTGGTGTGTTCCTTGGTCTTCGTGATGCTCTCTGCGCTTTCAACAGAACCCTGAGACTATCACAGAGCAGGTGCATTTATACAGAGACTTGATTACACACAGGTGGATTCTATTTATCACCATCAGTCATTTAGGACAACATTGGATCATTCAGAGATCCTCGCTGAACTTCTGGAGTGAGTTTGCTGCACTGAAAGTAAAGGAGCCGAATAATTTTGCACGCACCACTTTTCAGTTTTTTATTTGCTAAAAAAGTTTAAAATATCCAATAGATTTCATTCCACTTCACAATTGTGTCCCACTTGTTGGTGATTCTTCACAAAAAATTAAAATTTTATATCTTTATGTTTGAAGCCTGGAATGTGGCAAAAGGTTGAAAAGTTCAAGGGGGCCGAATACTTTCGCAAGGCACTATAGATGTGTAGTGCCCACAGTGCCAATACTCTCCCCATATTGTGCAATACTCTGCCAATACACTGCAACACTGTGCAATACTCGGCAATACTCTGCCAATGCTCTGCAACACTCTTCCAATACTCTGCCAATGCTCTGCAACACTCTTCCAATACTCTGTAACACTGTGCAATATTCTGCCAATGCTCTGCAACACTGTAATACTCTGCAATACTCTGCAATACTCTGCCAATACTCTGCCAATACTCTGCAACACTGTGCAATATTGTACCAATACTCTGCAATACTCTGCAATACTCTGCCAATACTCTGCAACTCTGCAATACTCTGCCAATACTCTGCAACACTGTGCAATACTCTGCAACACTGTGCAATACTCGGCAATACTCTGCCAATGCTCTGCAACACTGTTCAATATTTTGCCAATAGTCTGCCAATGCTCTGCAACACTGCAATACTCTGCCAATACTCCACAATACTCTTCCAATACTCTTCCAATACTCCACAATACACCACAATACTCTGCCAATACTCTGCCAATACTCTGCCAATACTCTGTCAATACTCGAAAATACTCTGCCAATACTCTGCCAATACTCGACAATACTCTGCCAATACTCGACAATACTCGACAATACTCTGAAATAAATTTTAACAGAAACAAAGAATTTATTTATTTTTTTACCAAATTTTCAGTCTTTTTTAATTTATAGCGCAAAAAATAAAAAACCCAGAGGTGATTAAATACCACCAAAAGAAAGCTCTATTTGTGAGAAAAAAAAGGATAACAATTTCATATAGGTACAGTGTTGCATGACTGAGTAATTGTCATTCAAAGTGTGAGAGCACTGAAAGCTGAAAATTGGTCTGGTTAGGAAGGGGGTTTAAATGCCCAGTGGTCAAGTGGTTAAACGCCCTAACTACTAAGCAAGCTATTCTCAAATGAAAGGCATTGGAAGTCAGGCACTGATATAGGAGACATCTACCAATGCCATTAAAAATAAATAAAAACAGCCCCTCCTCTTACACTGAATGGTCAACTCTCCCTAACAACTCCAACCCATGGTGACAACATGGCTGCAATGAGCCCACCCTTTAATAGTAAGGGGGGCTGGGTTATCCATTCCTTCAGACTATTGGCTCTTGTGACCCAATTGACCAGGGCAATAGGCTATGCCTTTAGGTTGCTTTTTTTTTTTTTTTTCTGATATCAAACCTGTGATGTTGTTAGCCAAACTTTTGCAAAACCCAGAGATTTGCCACAGACCAGAATAGCATTGAACACTAACCTCAGAGGTTGCTAAAGTTTCCTAGTATTGACAAAGCAGCTGCTCAGCACAGGACTTGAAATGTAGCAGCGAACACTGTAGAAGCGGTGCCAACTTCAATGATTTCCAGCTTCCAGGAAATTCCTCAGGTATGGCACATTGTGTACATCCTTTGATTCAAGCTAAACCTCTGGAAATACAACATATTGCAATTAGTATGGAGACGCCTGCCTTTACACGCACGTGATCTTTAATGGCACCCCAGTCTTAGTCCGTAGGGTTCAATATTGAACTGGCCACTCTTTGCATCAATTTTTTCTGGGAAGGCTGTCCACAAGGTTTAGGAGTCTGTCTATGGGAATGTTTGACCATTCTTCCAGAAGAGCATTAGTGAGGTCAGGCACCAATGTGGACAAGAAGGCCTGGCTCGCAGTCTCCACTCTAATTTATCCCAAAGGTATTCTATTGGGTTGAGGTCAGGACTTGATTACACACAGGTGGATTCTATTTATCACCATCAGTCATTTAGGACAACATTGGATCATTCAGAGATCCTCGCTGAACTTCTGGAGTGAGTTTGCTGCACTGAAAGTAAAGGAGCCGAATAATTTTGCACGCACCACTTTTCAGTTTTTTATTTGCTAAAAAAGTTTAAAATATCCAATAGATTTCATTCCACTTCACAATTGTGTCCCACTTGTTGGTGATTCTTCACAAAAAATTAAAATTTTATATCTTTATGTTTGAAGCCTGGAATGTGGCAAAAGGTTGAAAAGTTCAAGGGGGCCGAATACTTTCGCAAGGCACTATAGATGTGTAGTGCCCACAGTGCCAATACTCTCCCCATATTGTGCAATACTCTGCCAATACACTGCAACACTGTGCAATACTCGGCAATACTCTGCCAATGCTCTGCAACACTCTTCCAATACTCTGCCAATGCTCTGCAACACTCTTCCAATACTCTGTAACACTGTGCAATATTCTGCCAATGCTCTGCAACACTGTAATACTCTGCAATACTCTGCAATACTCTGCCAATACTCTGGCAATACTCTGCAACACTGTGCAATATTGTACCAATACTCTGCAATACTCTGCAATACTCTGCCAATACTCTGCAACTCTGCAATACTCTGCCAATACTCTGCAACACTGTGCAATACTCTGCAACACTGTGCAATACTCGGCAATACTCTGCCAATGCTCTGCAACACTGTTCAATATTTTGCCAATAGTCTGCCAATGCTCTGCAACACTGCAATACTCTGCCAATACTCCACAATACTCTTCCAATACTCTTCCAATACTCCACAATACACCACAATACTCTGCCAATACTCTGCCAATACTCTGCCAATACTCTGTCAATACTCGAAAATACTCTGCCAATACTCTGCCAATACTCGACAATACTCTGCCAATACTCGACAATACTCGACAATACTCTGAAATAAATTTTAACAGAAACAAAGAATTTATTTATTTTTTTACCAAATTTTCAGTCTTTTTTAATTTATAGCGCAAAAAATAAAAAACCCAGAGGTGATTAAATACCACCAAAAGAAAGCTCTATTTGTGAGAAAAAAAAGGACAACAATTTCATATAGGTACAGTGTTGCATGACTGAGTAATTGTCATTCAAAGTGTGAGAGCACTGAAAGCTGAAAATTGGTCTGGTTAGGAAGGGGGTTTAAATGCCCAGTGGTCAAGTGGTTAAACGCCCTAACTACTAAGCAAGCTATTCTCAAATGAAAGGCATTGGAAGTCAGGCACTGATATAGGAGACATCTACCAATGCCATTAAAAATAAATAAAAACAGCCCCTCCTCTTACACTGAATGGTCAACTCTCCCTAACAATTCCAACCCATGGTGACAACATGGCTGCAATGAGCCCACCCTTTAATAGTAAGGGGGGCTGGGTTATCCATTCCTTCAGACTATTGGCTCTTGTGACCCAATTGACCAGGGCAATAGGCTATGCCTTTAGGTTGCTTTTTTTTTTTTTTTTCTGATATCAAACCTGTGATGTTGTTAGCCAAACTTTTGCAAAACCCAGAGATTTGCCACAGACCAGAATAGCATTGAACACTAACCTCAGAGGTTGCTAAAGTTTCCTAGTATTGACAAAGCAGCTGCTCAGCACAGGACTTGAAATGTAGCAGCGAACACTGTAGAAGCGGTGCCAACTTCAATGATTTCCAGCTTCCAGGAAATTCCTCAGGTATGGCACATTGTGTACATCCTTTGATTCAAGCTAAACCTCTGGAAATACAACATATTGCAATTAGTATGGAGACGCCTGCCTTTACACGCACGTGATCTTTAATGGCACCCCAGTCTTAGTCCGTAGGGTTCAATATTGAACTGGCCACTCTTTGCATCAATTTTTTCTGGGAAGGCTGTCCACAAGGTTTAGGAGTCTGTCTATGGGAATGTTTGACCATTCTTCCAGAAGAGCATTAGTGAGGTCAGGCACCAATGTGGACAAGAAGGCCTGGCTCGCAGTCTCCACTCTAATTTATCCCAAAGGTATTCTATTGGGTTGAGGTCAGGACTCTGTGGAAGCCAATCAAGTTCCTCCACCCCAAATTCTCTCAACCATGTCTTTATGGACCTTGCTTTGTGCACTGGTCCCAATCATTTGGTGGAGGGGGGATTATAGTATGGAGTTTTTTTTTCAGGGGTTGGGCTGCAAAAGATGGGCCAACTTAACTACTTCAATACAGGGCACTTTCACCCCCTTCCTGCCCAAGCCAATTTTAATTTTTCAGCGCTGTCGCACTTTGAATGACAATTGTGCGTTCATACAACACTGTACCCAAATTTATATTTTTTTCCCCCTCAATAGAGCTTTCTTTTGGTGGCATTTGATCACCTCTGCGGTTTTTATTTCTTGCAATATAAACAAAAGAATAGTGACAAGTTTGAAAAAAACACAATATATTATTTACTTTTTTGCTATAATAAATATCCCAATTTAACCTCCTCGCGCCCGCCCTATAGCCGAATGACGGCCGTAGGGCAGGCGCATTCGTCCGGGCGGTCGTCCCTGGACGGCCCGATGTTTACTTCCGCAATGCGCGCCCCCGCGGGCGCGCATCGCGGAAGTTCTGTGTTCGCAGTGTCCCCCGGGGACAGGCAAACACAGATCGCTGTAAACGGCCAATCACAGCGGCCGTTTACAACGCGATCGGCGTGTCCAATGGGAGATGATCTCATATGTAAACATATGAGATCATCTCTCAGCGCCGCTCTCCCTCCTCACACAGAGTGTGAGAAGGGAGAGATGAACGGCTGCAGCGGCAGCCGTTCTGCTTCGATCTACAAAAAAAAATGTAAAAGAAAAATAAAAGTGCCATCCATCCTCCCCCAGCAGTGCCATCCATCCTCCCCCAGCAGTGCCATCCATCCTCCCCCAGTAGTGCCATCCATGCTCCCCAGCAGTGCCATCCATGCTCCCCAGCAGTGCCATCCATCCTCCCCCAGCAGTGCCATCCATCCTCCCCCAGCAGTGCCATCCATCCTCCCCCAGCAGTGCCATCCTGCCCCAGTGCCATCCACCCCAGTGCTACCTGCCCCCAGTGCCATCCACCCCAGTGCTACCTGCCCCCAGTGCCATCCACCCCAGTGCTACCTGCCCCCAGTGCCATCCACCCCAGTGCCACCTGCCCCCAGTGCCATCTGTCATCAGTGCCATCTGTCATCAGTGCCACGTATTAGTGCCATCTGTCATCAGTGCCACGTATCAGTGCCATCTGTCATCAGTGCCACGTATCAGTGCCATTTGCCATCAGTGCCACCTGTCAGTGTCACGTGCCATCTGTTGTCAGTGTCACGTGTCATCAATGCCACTTATCAGTGCCATCTGTCATCAGTGTCACGCATCATCGGTGCCATGTATTAGTGCCATCTGTCATCGGTGGCACGTATTAGTGCCACGTATTAGTGCCATCTGTCAATAGTGTCACGTATTAGTGCCACGTGTCTTCAGTGCCACGTATTAGTGCCACGGGTCATCAGTGCCACGTTTCATCAGTGCCACATATTAGTGCCATCTGTCATCAGTGACACGTATAAGTGTCATCATTGCCACGTATCAGTGCCATCTGTCATCAGTGTCACGTGTCATTGTCCTGGTGCTTCAAAAGTGTAATAAATAGTCAACAAGTTAGATGTGTAATTTATGTTCCTAGAACACATGATGGCGCTACCTGCATGTTGGGCCTCTATGTAGCCAGGCTGTGAAAAAGTCCCACACATGTGGTATTGTAATACTCAGGAGGAGTAGCAGAATTTTTTGGGGGGTGTCATTTGTGGTATACACATGCCACGTGAGAGAAATAACCTATTACAATGACAATTTTGTGGAGAAAAAAAAAATGAAAAATCTTAATTTTGCAAAGAATTGTGGGAAAAAAATGACAACATCAAAAAGCTCACTATGCCGCTTACTAAATACCTTGGAATGTCTACTTTCCAAAAAGGGGTCATTTGGGGGGTATTTGTACTTTCCTGTCTTGTTCGGGTCACAAGAAGTGAGATCAGCCACCAGTACATCAGATGTGATCAATTTTGTGCGATTCGCACCACAGCTTGTAGACTCTCTAACTTTCACAAAGACCAAATAATATCCACTAATTTGGGTTATTTTTACCAAAGATATGTAGCAGTATAAATTGTGGCCAAAATTTATGAAGAAAAATTAATAATTTGCATAATTCTGTCACAGAAACAAAGAAATATGCGTTTTTTTTCAAAATTTTCAGTCTTTTTTCATTTATAGCGCAAAAAATAAAAACCCCAGAGGTGATCAAATACCACCAAAAGAAAGCTCTATTTGTGGGAAAAAAAGGACAAAAAATTCATTTGGGTACAGTGTTGCATGACTGAGTAATTGTCATTCAAAGTGTGAGAGCACCGAAAGCTGAAAATTGGTCTGGGCAGAATGGTGTTTAAGTGCCCAGTAAGAAAGTGGTTAAAAAAAAATAAATAAATAAACTTTTTCCTCAGTTTAGGCTGATATGTATTCTTCCACATATTTTTGGTAAAAAAATAATTCAATAAGCGTATATTGATTGGTCTGCGCAAAAGTTATAGTGTCTACAAAATAGGGATAGGTTTATGGCATTTTTATTTATATATATTTTTTTTACTAGTAATGGCAGCGATCAGCGATTTTTGTTGTGACTGGGACATTACGGCGGACATATTGGACACTTTTGATACTATTTTGGGACCATTCACATTTATACAGCGGGGATAGATTTATAGCATTTTTATTATAATTTTTTTTACTAGTGATGGCGGAGATCTGCAATTTTTATCAGGACTGTGACATTATGGCAGACACATTGGACACTTTTGAAACATTTTTGAGACCATTGGCATATTTATACAGCGATCAATGCTATAAAAATGCATTGATTACTGTTTAAATGTGACTGTCAGGGAAGGGGTTAACACTAGCTACTACCATTCCGCTTCACCAACAGGTTCTATTCTGGGCGGGGATCTTCCCTTCAAGCAAAGGTAGCTGGAACAGCCAGCAACTCATGACCCAAATACAAAAACTCCCTCTGCACAGGTGTCCCAAGATCAACTTGCACGCTTACTAATAGCCATAGCACGGCAGAAAGTCTGATAACTAGCCCCTCCTCAGGTTAAATCCCTGATCAGGATCATCATCTTAGGCCCACTAGTACTATCAACCTCATCCACGGACCATGTGCCACTTCAAATACTCAGCAGAAGTTCTCCAAAGACTAATGCCGCGTACACACGAGCGGACTGTATGGCGTACTTAGTCCGTCATACAATCCGACGGACAGTCCGTCATACTTTCGAATGAACGGACTTGACCACACACGGATGGCCAAACAGTCCGTTGAAAGCTTGCGCGATGACGTATACAGCACGTACGACGGGACTAGAAATAGGAAGTCCAATACACAGCAATGGCCTGTAAATCCTTTCTGGGCATGCGTCATTCTTAGTCCGTCCGACTAGCATATTGACGAGCGGATTGTCCGCTGAAACCAAAGTATGACGGACAGAATTTCGAAAAATCCGAAATACTTAGTACGCCAGACTGCACGCTGAAAAAGTCAACTGAAGCCCACACACGAGCGGACTGTCTGCTGCAATGTGTTTCGGCTGACTAAGTAGGCCATACAGTCCGCCCGTGTGTACGCGGCCTTAGGAATACCAACACAACATTTTCCATACAAAAAATCCTTCAAAAAGAACAACTACTAAAGACCGGACAACAAACAACCATCAAACACAGGAAGATTTCTACTCAACCACAACAATTAGCATGCGCCTTGATTAACGCCAGGTCTGCAGTCAAACACAGACTGGAAGTACACGACTTCATCACCGAGAACAACTTAGATTGCCTCTTCATCACCTAAAGCTGGCTAACCCCTGACTGCAACACCATCCTCACCGAATTGGTGCCGAAGAACTACAGGATCCTAACCAAGCACCGGAAAGGAAAAAAAGGAGGAGGCCCAGCAGTGATCTTTAAATCTCACCTGGTGCTCACCAAACCATCTTCACAAAACCCAGTGCCTTTTATGGAGACCCTGATGCTACATCTTCTCAACACCACATGACACCACTCATATTCTACTATGCTACACAGCCAGGACCAAAGTCCAATCTTCTTTCACCCCTCACGGAATTCATTGCAATACACACCCTTAAATTCAAAAATTTCCTGGCACTCTGAGATTTTAACCTCTGGGCAAACGAGCCCCAAGACCCTACCGCCTGCATCAATCAACTGGAAGAACTGGGTCTCCAGCAACTGATAAAGACACACCCTGGACCTCATCTTTAAACAAAACATTGACTTCAACATACTTGACAACATGACATTGCCATGGACGGACCACCACGCCAGAAAATTCAAAAGCTCCTCCAACATCACCCACGAAAAACGTAAACCTGCAACAACAACACATTGGACCAGATCGCAGAAAAAACTGTACTCCGAATACTTCAAAACCACTTTATCCAATAAGATAACTACAATGAACTTAAGCCATTCTGCGGAGCAAGCACTCAACTCTTGCTCCCACTGAACAAGGCATTACTACAATCGACAGACTCAGTAGCCCCAAAACGCAGGACTCTCATCAGGAAAAAAAAACTCGGGATGGTTTAATGGCTCCCTCTCTATACTAAAGCAAGAACGCAGAAGAGCTGAAAGAACTTGGAGAAGAAATCCCACAGAGGAAAACCACTCAAACTACAAAGGACTCACAGAGAATTATCACAAAAGCAATCTTCAAAGCTAAAAAGGATAATTTCTCATATATACGATTTCAACGGCCTTAAACCGCCCTTGGGAACTGTTTAAAATAGTCACTCAATCAATGAACCCGGTATGCCTAGAGCCCCCAGCAAACGAAAACCCAGGATTACTGCAACAAACTGTCTGATTTTTTCATCGATAAAGTCGAAACAATCAGGACATTTTTTTTCAGAAGATAACAGCCAACCTTAGCCATCAAAAACAAAAAGATGATATCTACACCAACATCCCACAACCGCCGAAGTGTTCGCTGACCCCAATTACCGCGGACACCACTAAAAACATCATCAATAAACTCCATGACAGTACATTACCAATTGACATCATCCCCACAAAACGACTGAAAGAATGTTCTGACATCGTGGCTCCCACTATAACGCACCTCATAAACCGATCATTCCAAGAAGGGAACGTTCCTGGCACCTTCAAACAAGGCATCGTCAAACCCCTGCTAAAGAAATCTAACCTCGACCCTCAGGACCCAAACAACCGTAGGCCGGAGATGGCAATGTTGTGTTGGTATTCCTTAGTCTGTGGAGAACTTCTGCTGAGTATTTGAAGTGGCACATGGTCCGTGGATGAGGTTGATAGTACTAGGGGACCTAAGATGATGATCCTGATCAGGGATTTAACCTGAAGCCTTAACACCATTTCCAAGATCATGGAGAAAGCTGTAGTACAACAGTTACAACTCCACCTGGATACACACAAACTACTGGACCCGCTGCAATCAGGCTTCCGCCCGGGCCATAGAACAGAAACAGCTCTCCTCAAGATATGGGACGACGCCCTCGAAGCAGCAGATGACGGAGAGTCATGTCTCCTGGTACTGTTAGACCTCAGCACAGCGTTTGATACAGTAGACCACAATACTCTACTCGTCCGCCTCACAGAAGTAGCAGGAGTCAAAGGTTCAGATCTCCAGTGGTTCACGTCCTTCCTAGGAAATTGTTCACAGACAGTGAAACTAGGTGAATTCTTCTCTGAATCCCGGGCAGTCACGTGCGAAGTCCATCAAGGATCACCCTTGTCACCAGTCCTCTTCAACATTTACATCCGCCCACTCCTCCAAATCATCAGATGTTCAGACCTCTGCTTCCACTCGTACGCTGACGACACGCAACTTTATTTCCGTATCACTGTACAAAGAGATCACCACCAACAACTAGAAAATTGCCTCAATTTAATAGATGACTGGATAACCACCAACTCCCTCAAACTCAACAAATCAAAGACAGAGCTTCTTATCCTACACCCAAACCATAATTCCGTAACCAAAACCTCCTGGACACCACCCGCCATCTTTGGGCAGACCATCTCCCCAAAGACCAAGGCCAAGAGTCTCGGGGTCATTTTGGACTCACAAATGTCAATGGATGCACAAATAGGAGCAGTAGTCAGTGGTTCTCACCATCTGCTAGGCCTGCTATGCAGACTCATCCCTTTTATCCCAAAGAAAGACAAAGCAGTGGTTGTTGGAACAATCATTAATTCATGACTGGACTACGCAAACTCGCTTTACATAGGATTACCACAATATCAACTTGCGTGATTACAACTGATCCAAAACACGGTGGCAAGGCTGATAACAGGAAAAAAAACCCTGGGAATCAATCTCCCCTTCCCTGAGGAACCTACATTGTCTAACCGTAAAGAATCAGATCACATTCAAGACCCTGTGCCTCACCCACAAATGCGTGCATAGAGACGCTCCTCAATACCTAATTGAGAAAATAAATCATTACACACCAAACCACAGTCTTCGATCAGCTAACAAAAACCTCCTCCTCGTGCCCAAATCCCGGTACAAATCAAAGGGGATCGCGGAGATTCACTGTCCAAGGACCACCGTTATGGATCGCTCTACCAACCAACATCCACCTGGAAGAAAACCACCAGGCCTTTAGGAAAAAACTCAAGATCTTCCTCTTCTAGATGATGGACACCTAAGCTCTTCACAGCGCTTTGAGGCAATTCAGTTCGCGTTGTGCGCTATACAAATATTTCATTCATTCATTCACTAGGGGCGATCAAGGGGTTAAATGGGTTTAAATGGGTTGAAATGGATCAAGGGGTTACCTAGGGAGTGATTCCAATGCCGCGTACACATGATTGGACTATGCGGCGGACTTAGTCCGGTGGACCAGAGTCCCCCGGACAATTCGATCGTGTGTGGTGCTCCAGTGGACTTTTTCTTCCCAAAAGTCCGGCAGACTTAGAAATAAGACTGGCTTCAAATTTGTCCGCTGGACTCGGCTTTTAGCAGACAATCAGTTCATCTGTGTGCTAGCCCAGCAGACTAAAACCAACGCTAGGGCAGCTATTGGCTACTGGCTATGAATTTCCCTATTCTACATCATCACGTTTGAATCCGCCGGACTTTTGGAGTGATCGTGTGTGGCCAAGTCCGTTCGTTTGAAAGTCCGGCAAACCTCAGCTGCAAAGTCCAGCGGACAATCCGCCTGACTAAATCCGCCGGGTAGTCCGATCGTGTGTACGTGTCATAACTGTAGGTGGAGGGGACTCACAAGAGGAGGAGACCAATCGGTGTTCCTCTGTACTGGGAACACACAATCAGTCTCCTCTTCCCTGACACACACAGATCCATGTCCCTGCTCTGTTTCAGGAAATCGCGGGTGCCTGGCGGAGTTTGCGGCTACCGGGCACGCGAATCGGCTCCCAAGTGACATGGCGTGGGTGCACCCCCTAGACGGCCGGGAAGCAAGTGGTTAATATTGAACCCTACAGACTAAGACTGGGATGTCATTAAAGTTCATGTCCTGAAACTTTTGACAATATAGCATGTCAAAATTGCCATACCTGGACTTCATCTTTAATTGTTCTGTTTACTGTGCTATTCCTGTAATATGCTTCTTTCGTATATATTTCAAGCGGTTGTATAGTCTTTTTTACAACTTTTACCTACAGGTAAGCCTATAATAAGGCTTACCTGTTGGTAAAAAAAAATCTCCTAAACCTGTACGGTTTAGGAGATATTCCCCTCGCAATGCGCCGCTGAGTGCAGTGGCGCATGGCACGGGATTCTCGGCTGAAAGTCCGGCAGACGCCGGACCCTGCCGGAAAGAAATCTCCCGCGCGCATGCGCGGGAGTGACAACATGAGGCGATGTGAGTGGCCGGAGCCGCGATACCCGGAAGACATGCCGAGGGAACATGTCAGCTCTCTCGGCGTGTATTGGGGGAGATGTCGGGGGCTCGTTCTAAGGTAAGTATTTCATAATGAGCTAGTATGCGGTGCATACTAGCTCATTATGCATTTTCCCTTGCAGGTATGTAAAAAAAACAAAAAAAAAACCTCTGCAGGTTTATTACCGCTTTCAGTTTTCAACACCAGTTTTTCAATCCATCCATGACCATGGTATAGTAAAACTGTACCGGAAAGCTGTCCACAGAAAGGCAATTATGCGTTAACTGACCTTTCTTCTTTTTCCTATTTTATAAGTACCAAACACAAGTTCCCAACCTAACGGAGTGTGGTGTCAGCAGTGTTACTCAACAGACACATATGCCTGTACTGGCGGCTTGGTGCAGTGTAACGGGGAGCAGACCATGTGTCTTAAGAAATCTGAAATTAGGTCTACAGGTAGGTTAATGCCATTCACCAGACAATCTGGAATAAATATAAATGTATATATAAATATAAAAAAATGATATGCACTGACACAATGTTACTACCTGTAATTTCATTTTTCATCTTCATTAAAAATGAGAGAAATTAAAATATTTCCCTTCACCAAAAATTTGGTTAAAAATTTAAGACATTTCTAGAAAATAGGAATTAATATGGAGGGTGAATTCAAGGTGTTTTTTTTTTAATTTTTAGTAAGCTATAAATGGCTTTTGAGGATTAAAGATACTTTATGTTTTAGACACAATTATTCTGGACCTGCTCTTTTCGAAAAAAATATCCCCTCCCTATGAGCAGGGAACATAATGTTAAATGTTGAGCAAAAGAAGAACTCTTATGCCGCGTACACACTATCGGAATTCTCGTCGGAAAAAGCTCTGATGGTTTTTCTGACGGAATTCGGCTCAAGCTGCCTTGCCTACACACGGTCACATCAAATTCCGATCGTTTATAACGCGGTGACGTACAACACATATGACGGGACTAGAAAAAGGAAGTTCAATAGCCAGTAGCCAATAGCTTCTGTCTGGTAGTTGAATCTGAGCATGCGTGATTTTTGGCGTGTCGGAATTGCATACACACGATTGGAATTACCGATAGAAAGTTTTTCCGTCTGGAAAATTGAGAACATGCTATCAGTTTTTGGCTGGCGGAAATTCGGACAGCTAAATTCCGATGGAGCATACACACGGTCTCATTTTCTGATGAAAAGCTCTCATCGGTCTTTTTCTGGCCGGAATTCCGATCGTGTGTACGCGGCATTATGCCATGTACACACGAGCGGAATTTCCAACAGAAAAAGTCAGACGGGAGCTTTTCATCCTATATTCCAATCGTGTGTGTATGCTCCATCAGACTTTTTATGTAGAAAATTCTAACGGACCTAGAAATAGAACATGTTCTAAATATTTCTGAGGGAACCAATTCCTATTGGGAAAACCGCTGGTCTGTATGCTGTTCCGACGTACCTAAAACGACGCATGCTCTGAAACAAGTACGACGGAGGCTATTGGCTACTGGCTATTGAACTTCCTTTTTCTAGTCTCGTCGTACGTGTTGTACGTCACCGTGTTCCAGGCGGCCGGATAGTGTGTAGGCAAGACCACTTGAGCGGAATTCTGTCGGAGAAACCTTCAGAGTTTATTCCGACGGCAAAACCGCTCATGTGTACGCGGCATTACTAGAAATTTTCATACAAATGGACTGGTGGAATGGAGTGGTGGTATATATTTTGGGGTGGGCAGAAAACGATGCACCCGCAGCCACTCCACTCAGTCGGTTGGTCAATAGCCCCGCACTTACCCCATCTAGGTCGCGGGCAGCGCTTCCTCCAGGCGGAGGCTTCCCCTGCGTCCCCTCCTCCTCAGCATCATGGCGGCTTCTTTTTTTTTTGTCCGTTTACAGTGATCTGTGACTGGCTGTGTCCAAGGGACACGGCCAGCACAGAACTTCCCCGATGCTCGCTCGCTCGCTGTGGAAGTAAACAGGAGGACGTCCAGGGACGGCCTCCTGGCTATTGGCGTCCGCTCTGCAGCCGTCTTTAGGCTGTAGAGAAGACGCCTAGTGGTTAAGATAGCACAAACACCCACTGCAGACTGGAGGGGGGGGGGGGTGCGATTTGAATGAGATGCATAAAACGTGGGTGGGCGGAGGGTTTCCTGCATTCTAGTGTACCTCCATGTATCTCCTAAGCAGTAGTGTGTTTTTCCTGTGCCAGTGCAGGAAGGTGTGCAATTACATACCTTCTCGCACCCGCTTAGATGTGAACCTAGCCTAAAGAAAAGTCAGCGTATTCAAGGCTGGTCATTTTTCAGTTGATTTTTTTATTCTGTGATTAATTGAAAATTAAGCTAATGTGAAGACAGTGAGTGTGCTGCCTTCCACAAGATGGCGCCCTTTGTACCTGCCCAGTGAGATTGGCTATTACAGTGCACCATCCTGTGGTAGACGGTGCATTCCCCCTTTTTTTTTTTTTATCTGTAAGCTCCCATACAATCGGTCAGAAATTCCGACCACAAAATCCGTCTGATTTTTTCTGACAGATTTTGTCCGAAACTGGTGTTGCATACACACGGTCGGACAAAGTTGTCGGAAAATCAGATAGTTCGGAACGTGATGACGTTCGTAAAGACGGGACTACGTAGAGGCTAGTAGCCAATAGCTTTGCTCTCGTACTTTGATCTGAGCATGCGTGGCACATTTGTTAGATCGGAACTCTCTACAAACGATTGGAAAAAGTCTGATCAGATTTTGTTGTCGGAAAATTTGAGATCCTGCTCTCAAATTTCTATCCGGTCGGAATTACAGACGGAAAAAGTCCGATAAAGCCCACACACACGATTGGATTTTCCGAAAATATAATCCGATCGGACCTTTTCCGTCAAAATTTTCGACCGTGTGTACGGGGGCTAAAGCCCCGTACACACGAGCGGACTTTTCGACATCCAAAGTCCGACGGACTGAGTCCGTCAGACTATTCGATCGTGTGTGGGCTGCAACGGACTTTAGCTTTGCTAAAGTCTGACGGACTTTAGAAATGAAGCATGCTTCAAATTTTCCCGACGGAACTCCGCTGGACCCGGTCCCTTCGAAAAATTCGCTCGTGTGTGTGCTACTCCGACGGACTAAAACCGACGCTAGGGCAGCTATTGGCTACTGGCTATGAACTTCCTTAGTCGAATCCAGTCGTACGTCATCACGTTCGACTCCGTCAGAGTTTGGTGTGATTGTGTGTGGCCAAGTCCGCTCGGTCGAAAAGTCCGCCAGAACTCTCTCGGAACTCCGTCGGAACTCCGGCAGAACTCCGTTGGAAGTCTGTCAGAATTAATCCCTCTCGTGTGTACGCGGCATAAAAGTTAGTGAGTGTTCTGTCTGACACAACATGGTGCACTTTGCACCATAACAGCCAACCTTACCGAGGAGGTACAACCTACCTACATCTCCTTGTAGGTAGACAGCACACTCACTTTGCACCTATTCAGTTTGGACACTAATACTGGACAATAGCTAAACTTAGTGAGCAGCGTTCATAAAAACTGAAAGAAAAAAAAAAAAATGAAATAAAGTTAGATTTTCTAAAGTAGCTGATAAAATACAATTAAGGATGTGCCTTGAAAAAGTATTCATACCCCTTGAAATTGTTCACATGTTGTCATGTTACAACCAAAAACGTAAATGTATCTTATTGGGATTTTATGTGATAGACCAGCACAAAGTGGCACATAAATGTGAAGTGGAAGGAAAATGATAAATGCTTTTTATTTATTTTTTTACAAATAAATATGTGAAAAGTGTGGGGGGTACATTTGTATGAGGCCCCCCGGAGTCAATACTTTGTAGAACCGCCTTTCTCTGCAATTACAGCTGCAATTTTTTTTGGGGATGTCTCTACCAGCTTTGCACATCTAGAGACATTTTTGCCCATTCTTCTTTGCAAAATAGCTCAAGCTCTGTCAGATTGGATGGAGAGCGTCTTTGAACAGCAATTTTCAAGTCTCATCACAGATTCTCAATTGGATTTAGGTCTGAACTTTTACTGGGCCATTCTAACACATGAATATGCTTTGATCTAAACTATTCCATTGTAGCTCTGGCTGTATTTTTAGGGTAGTTCTCCTGCTGGAAGGTGAACCTCCGCCCCGGTCTCAAGTCTTTTGCGGACTCTCTTTTAAGATTTTCTTCTAAGCCCTTGTACACACGGTCGGAGATTCTGACGGAATGTGTCCGATCGGACCGTTTTGTCGGATACTCCGACTGTGTGTGGGCTCCATCGGACTGTTTCCGTCGCAGTATCCGACGGACCAAGTTTTCCAACTTGTCGGTAAAATTTTCCGACAACATGATCCGATCGGACTTTGTCCAATCATGTTTAGAGAATTCCGATCGGACCAAGTGGCACGCATGCTCAGATCAAATTCCTACACCAAAGCTATTGGCTACTAGCCTGAACGTAGTCCCGTCGTAACGAAATATAGTCATCACGGTCTGAACGATCGGATTTTCCGACAACTTTGTCCGACCGCGTGTATGCAACAGTTTCGGACAAAATCCATCGGACAAAATCCGACGGACAAAATCCGACGGATTTGGTTGTCGGAATGTCTGACCGTGTGTACAAGGGCTACGATTGTCCTGTATTTGGCTCCATCCATCTTCCCATCAACTCTGATCAGCTTCCCTGTCCCTGCTGAAGAAAAGCATCCCCACCACATGATGCTGCCACCACCATGTTTCACAGTGGGGATGGTGTGTTCAGGGTGATGTGCAGTGTTAGTTTCCCCCACACATAGCGTTTTGCTTTTAGTCCAAAAAGTTCAATTTTGGTCTCATCTGACCAGATCACCTTCTTCCACATGTTTGCTGTGTCCTCCACATGGCTTCTCACAAACTGAAAATGGGTTTCTTATGACTTTCTTTCAACAATGTCTTTCTTTTTGCCACTCTTCCATAAAGGGCAGATTTGTGGAGAGCCCAACTAATAGTTGTCCTGTGGACAGATTCTCCCACCTGAGCTGTGGATCTCTGCAGCTCCTCCAGAGTTACCATGGACCTCTTGGCTGCTTCTCTGATGAATGCTCTCCTTACCCGGGCCGGTCAGTTTAGGTGGACGGCCATGTCTTGGTAGGTTTCCAGTTGTCCCATACTCTTTCCATTTTATAATGATGGATTGAACAGAGCTCCGTGAGATGTTCAAAGCTTGGGATGTTTTTTTATAACCTAACCCTGCTTTAAATTTCTCCACAACTTTATCCCTGAGCTGCCTGGTGTGTTCCTTGGCCTTCGTGATGCTGTTTGTTCACTAAGGTTCTCTAACAAACCTTTGAGGGCTTCAGAGAACAGCAGTATTTATACTGAGATTAAATTACACACAGGTGTGCTCTATTTACTAATTAGGTGAGTTATGAAGGCAATTGGTTCCACTAGATTTTAGTTAGGGGTATCAGAGTAACGGGGTGCTTACACATTTATTTGTAAAACAAAAATTGGAAACAATTTATCGTTTTGCTTCCACTTCACAATTATGTGCCACTTTTGCGTTTTTTTGGTTGTAATATGGCAAAATTTGGAAAATTTCAAGGGGTGTGAAGACTTTTTCAAAGCGCTGTATTCAAGGCACTGTATTCATGACTAGAAAGATGCATTAAATGTGTGTCTTTTATATCTGCCTGAAGTTTAGATTTCAGTAAAAAGTAGTCATGTTTACAGAAGTAATTACAATGTTCATCATTTCTCACTGCTTTTTACAGGATCGCAGACTCTTTATTCATCCCAGCGAGGTTGTGCCTCTAAAGGTTACTGCAACATGAGGAACACATCTTCTGTCTCTGGTGCTGTACAAGAAGAAACCACATATACCTGCACCAATGGTGCTCCCAACACAGCGACTACAGCCGCTTTCATACTCTTTTTGTTTGTTATTTTTAACCATCTCTAATTATCTGAGATAAAAATAAAGTTGGCATTGCCATTTTTGGAACTGTGTTTGGGATTATACTTTACTATATGATAGGCGGATCCAGAGTCTAGTCTTGGGAGGGGCACTGCCAGAAAAAAAACGTGTTTTTTTGCGGGCAATTTATCGGGGAAATGACATGGTTGTTACAGTGTCAGGATGATTAAAGCGCATTATTTCTATACATTCTGTACATTGTAATATAAAATGAAATGGTTCAACTCACCATAATGCAGAATCAGTGGGAGCCCTGAGCGTGTCACTTGCCAACGTCGCCTGCCACACATTGCGGATTGTCACTTGCCACGTCACCTGCCACACATTGCGGATTGTCACTTGCCACGTCACCTGCCACACATTGCGGATTGTCACTTGCCACGTCGCCTGCCACACATTGTGGATTGTCACTTGCCACGTCCCCTGCCACGCGTTGTGGATTGTCACTTCCCTGCCACCAGATGCAGATTGTCACTTGCCACGTCAACCGCCACAAGTTGCGGATTGTCCACTTGCCGCGTCACCTGCCACACCTTGAGGATTGTCACTTTCCTTCTAAGGGGGTGATTTGCTTGTCTCTTGCTGTGTCCCACCCAGAGTAAGGCAGCAGAGAGATGATGCACAGTGAGGGTAGGAGTTACTGCAGGGATACAGGGTGGGTGCTGAGTGGTGAAAGATGATGTCATCTCTCTGCTCCCCTGCCCGCCGGCTTGCTGATTGGCCAGCCGCCCGCTCACACACCGAGCTGACCACCTGCTCTCTCACCCACTGCCGAGCCATCCTCCCGCTCACACACCAAGCCACCCAGCAGCCAGGCCCGGCCCGCTCTCTCACCCGCCCGCAGAACCGCACACCTGCAATTCATTTCTCAGGGGGGGCAATTGCCCTGTACCATCAAACGCAGCCACTGTGTCCTTCAATTGCCGCTACTGTGCCATCAAATGCAGCCACTGTGCCCATCTAATGCAGCCACTGTGCCATATCAAATTCTCCCACTGTACCATCAAATGCTGCCACTATGCCATCAAATGCTGCCACTGTGCCATCAAATACAGCTACTGTGCCTATCTTATGCAGCCACGGTGCCCATCTTATGCAGTCACTGCGCCCCATCAAATGCAGCCACTGTGCAGCATTGAATGCTGCCACTGTGCCCATCATATGCAGCCTAACTGTGCCCCATCAAATGCAGCATCACTGTGCCGCATCATATGCAGCCTCACTGTGCCTCATCATATGCAGCCTCACTGTGCCCCATCATATGCAGCCTCACTGTGCCGCTTCATATGCAGCCTCACTGTGCCCCATCATATGCAGCCTCACTGTGCCCCATCATATGCCGCCTCACTGTGCCTCATCATATGCAGCCTCACTGCGCCCCATCAAATGCAGCCTCACTGCGCCCCATCATATGCAGCCTCACTGCACCCCATCATATGCAGCCTCACTGCACCACATCATACGCAGCCTCACTGTGCCCCATCATATGCAGCCTCACTGTGCCCCATCAAATGCAGCCTTACTGCGCCCCATCATATGCAGCCTCACTGTGCCGCATCATATGCAGCCTCACTGTGCCCCATCATATGCAGCCTCACTGTGCCCCATCATATGCAGCCTCACTGTGCCGCATCATATGCCGCCTCACTGTGCCTCTTCATATGCAGCCTCACTGTGCCCCATCAAATGCAGCCTCACTGCACCCCATCATATGCAGCCTCACTGCACCACATCATATGCAGCCTCACTGTGCCCCATCATATGCAGCCTCACTGTGCCCCATCAAATGCAGCCTCACTGCGCCCCATCATATGCAGCCTCACTGCACCCCATCATATGCAGCCTCACTGCACCACATCATACGCAGCCTCACTGTGCCCCATCATATGCAGCCTCACTGCACCCCATCATATGCAGCCTCACTGCGCCCCATCATATGCAACCTCACTGCGCCCCATCAAATGCACCCTCACTGTGCCCAATCATATACAGCCTCATTGTACCCCATCAAATGCAGCCTCACTTACTTACCTTACCTTACAGGCAGCTCCACTCGGGCCGTGCGTTCCACGGAGCTGTTGACTTCACTTCTGGTTGCCCTCTAGAACAGGGAACACAGAAGTAACCTCTTAACTTGAAGAACAAAGCTCCCGTCCTTAGGAAGCTGTTCGGTGCTTTTTTGTGTGCCGCAATGCAGGTCAGAAGCCTGGAAATGAAGTGCCTCGTCTGCACCACTGGTGTATTTACTTACTTTTGATAAAAAGTACATTTTTAATAGAGGTCTATATATCAAGCCAAAAAACAGGGACATCTAATGCCCCGTACACACGAGAGGGATTAAGTCTGACAAACCTCCGACGGAGTTCCGCTGGAGTTCCGACGGAGTTCTGGCGGATTTTTCAACCGAACGGACTTGGACACACACCATCACACCAAACTCCGACGGAGTCGAACGTGATGACGTACGACTGGATTCGACTAAGGAAGTTCATAGACAGTAGCCAATAGCTGCCCGAGCGTCGGTATTAGTCCGTCGGAGTAGCAAACACACGAGCGAATTTTTCGAAGGGGACCGGGTCCGGCGGAGTTCCGTCGGGAAAATTTAAAGCATGCTTCATTTCTAAAGTCCGTCAGACTTTAGCTAAGCTAAAGTCCGTTGCAGCCCACACACGATCGGATAGTCCGACGGACTCAGTCCGTCGGAGTTTGGATGTCGAAAAGTCCGCTCGTGTGTACGGGGCATAAGGAGGAACGAAGAACAGAGGAAATTGGTTCCAAAAGAAGGGAGAAACCACCTTTTTGCAGAGAAACTGCGTCTCCATTGTGTGCTGCCAACATCTCTTAATTTAGTATATAGAACGAAAAAGTACCCCCCGGTACTGTGGGACTTTAAGGGCAAACTATAATGACATTTTATATTAAAACATGAACAAGTTTTATTCAAACATCAAACATCACCATAGAAAAACATGATACATAATACAAATTATGATATCAGGCTCATAAGAAGCTAAGAATTATATTATTACATTGTAATACAAAAATAAATGGTTCAACTCACCATAATGCAGAATCAGTGGGAGCCCCAAGGGTGTCACTTGCCACATCACTTGCCACGTCACTTGCCACACACTGCGCATAGTCACTTGCCATGTCACTTGCCACACACTGCGCATTGTCACTTGCCACGTCACTTGCCACACACTGCACATTGTCACTTGCCACGTCACTTGCCACACACTGCGCATTGTCACTTGGCACGTCACTTGGCACACACTGCGCATTGTCACTTGCCACACACTGCACATTGTCACTTGTCACCAAATGCGTATTGTCACTTGCCACGTCACCTGCCACACATTGTGGGTTGTCACTTGCCATGTCACCTGCCACACATTACGGATTGTCACTTGCCACACGTTGCAGATTGTCACTTGCCACGTCGACTGCCACACATTGCGGATTGTCACTTGCCACGTCGCCTGCCACACATTGCGGATTGTCACTTGCCACGTCGCCTGCCACACATTGCGGATTGTCACTTGCCACGTCGCCTGTCACACATTGCGGATTGTCACTTGCCACGTAGCCTGCCACACATTGCAGATTGTCACTTGCCATGTAGCCTGCCACATATTGCAGATTGTCACTTGCCATGTAGCCTGCCACACATTGCGGATTGTCACTTGCCACGTAGCCTGCCACACATTGCGGATTGTCACTTGCCACGTCGCCTGACACACATTGCAGATTGTCACTTGCCACGTAGCCTGCCTCATATTGTGGATTGTCACTTGCCACGTAGCCTGCCACATGTTGCGGATTGTCACTTGCCACATAGTCTGCCACACATTGTGGATTGCCACTTGCCACATAGCCTGCCACACATTGAGGATTGTCACTTGCCATGTAGCCTGCCACACATTGCAGACGTAGCCTGGGAACAATCCACAACGTGTGGCAGGTGACATGGCAAGTCACCTGCCACACGTTGCGGATTGTTCCCAGAGTGAAATTAGGCAGCAGAGAGATAATGTAATCTCTCTGCTGCCCACTGCTTCCTGCACAGTGAGGGCGGAACTGCAGAGATGCAGGGAAGTGAGAGATGATGTCATCTCCCTGCTCCCCTGCTCGAACACTGAGCCGCCTAGCTATCCCAACCTTACCCGCCCGCTCTGTCACCCGCTGAGCCGCCCGCCCCGCTCGCGGACTGTCACCCACGGAGTCGCCCGCCCAGAATGACACCTGCGGAACCTCCCGTGGGCTGTCACCCGCGGAGCTTCCCGCCTGGAACGACACCCACGGAACCTCCCGCGGAGCTGCCCGCCCGATTACCCGCAGAGCCACCCGCATTCTCGGAGGGGGCAATTGCCCTGTTGCCCCCCCCCCCCCCCCGGGTCCGCCCCTGGAAGACCATAGATTTGAAGATACTCAATACTGCATCATATCAAATATAGAGAATTCCTTAAAAGAAAGTACAAGATGAAGCTGAATAAGATGAACATTTTTCTGTCGGTGTATCGACCAAATGAATGAAAGGACAGCAGCCACCCCAAAGACCAAGGAATGAAGGCTTTACAAATGCAGGGCTTTTTTTCAGGGGGAACTTGGAGGAACTCAGTTCCACCACCTCTGGCTCAGACCCTTTGGTGCCCACTCACCACAATCATTGTAAACACAGAAGTCCGATGTCCCATGAGCAGCTCCCTTACATCAGAGTGTCCCATGAGCAGCTCCCTTACATCAGAGTGTCCCATGAGCAGCTCCCTTACATCAGAGTGTCCCATGAGCAGCCCCCTTACATCAGAGTGTCCCATCAGCACCCCCTTACATCAGAATGTCCCATCACCAGCCCCCTTACATCATAGAGTCCAATCACCAGCCCCCTTACATCAGAGAGTCCCATCACCAGCCCCCTTACATCAGAGTGGCCCACTGAGCCATCGGCCCACTGGGAAACTCCCGGTAGTCCCGATGGCCAGTACATGCCTGGTGGTTGATGAAGAAAATTATAGTTTGCAAATCTGCTAAACCTATTTAGCAATTCCAGCTTTGTATTTGTTATAGGTATTTATTACTCAAGGTGGGTTTTGCACAGGCAGATGTTGGTTGTGGATCTTAAAGAGGAGCTTCACCTTTAAAAAAAATTATTAAAAACCAGCAGCTACAAATATTGCAGCTGCTGACTTTTAATAAATTGACACTTACCTGTCCCAGGGTCCAGCGATGTTGGCGGCAGATGACGAGCCCACTGTGCCCACTCACCACAATCATTGTAAACACAGAAGTCCGGTTTCTGTGTTTACAAGTGACAGCTCTGCACTCTGTATGTAATGCAATCCTGGTATGTAATGCCCCTTTAAGACCCTCCTACTGTTTTTTGTGAAATTTGACTGAACACACCCACTATTTGATGTGATTTGGAGGGTGTGTGTAGGAGGAGAGGTTTTATGTGTCCGTTGATTAGGTTCCAGTACCTAATGTTTGAGGAAAAAAAGCCCTGTACAAATGTAGCCATGGATTGACAAGAGAAGCTCTTGAGGGTGTGTATACATATAAGTAAGGTTTGTGTGGTTTAAATGCAAAAAAATCCTGTGTTCATACAGGTCTCCAGAGCAGCAGAATCTGTTCTATACATCAAGCCTAAACAGAGAAACGAGGGACAGAAGGACTTGGTTCCATAAGAGGAGTAGTCCCTCTAAATGAAGGACAGTTGGGTGCTATGCCTTGATCATGTGACAGTGGTCAGGCCTAGTGATTGGCTGCCAGATCCTTTGTAATGCCACCTGGGAGCAGGTCACATGCTCCCTCATATATTTGTCAGCTGAGATAGCAGAAGGATTAGTGAGGGAATGCTGGCAAGCCAGTATCTGTGGATTCAGTTTGACTCATTACACATCCACTACCATTTTGACCTAGATGGACAAAGTGACAGTGGGGTTGATTTACTAAGGGCACATCCACTTTGCACTACAAGTGCACTTGGAATTGCAGTAGCTGTAGATCCGAGGAGGACATGCAAGTGTAGCGGCGGGCTCCTGAAGAATGTTTTTTAAAGTTAAAACTTTACCCAAGCTACACTTTGGTTTGGGTCTATTTGCCTAAATTTGACTTCTGTGTCAGTCTGACTGGGCTGTGAGATGTTCAGCCTGGCCGCAGGGGGGCACTGTGTCTGGTGGCAGGCGTGGAACTATGGTCTGGTCAGGAGCCAGGTCAGTGGGAGTGGCCCTGTCGCTGTGCCCTCCTGGAGAGGGTATATAAGATGCAGATGTCACGTGGTGAGGGGTTCCGGTCCAGTATGATGTGCTGACTACTTGGTCCTGGTCCTCCTGACCTGCCCCCAGGAAGGCTATGGCCTGGGGTGTGGATCCACCCGACTTTAATGCCTCGGGGCTGGCTAGCCCAAGGCAGGGAAACTAAAGGAGGATTCTGAGGTGGTTGGGCACCGTCTCCGGTTCAGGAGAGACCTATTGCTCTTCAAGCATTCCAGGGGAGGACTCTTTAGAAGAACACCACATGTGAGTTTGGTTTTCTTAACAAGAGCCTGGAAGGGCTGAAGTAACCGAGAGAATCCGGTCTCGTGGATATCGCCAAGTGGGCCTAAAGACCAAGTGTTCTGCAACAACGTCTGTGACAAAGACTGTGTTCCTGAATAAACACCTTGTTGGCTGCTGGGCCTTGTGAGAGAGGGACTGTCCAACCTGAGTGTTCATCTAGCTGCGAATGGCTATTCTCTGGATGCAGTCAAAGTGAGCAAGTTCCTTAACGTTTATAGACTTTGACATTGAGAGTACCTGAACCTCCTTCCCAACCCTCTGATCCCAAGCTGAAAGACTGTTCAATGGTTCGAGTTTTTGCAAATAAAATCCATTCAATTGGATCTATTGTCAGTCTCAAGTTACTGGGTCATCTACCACGGGACGTCCCCTAGACGTGAAACAAGGAGAGCGAAAGGTAACGGTAAGCCCAAAAATAAGTGTTACACAAGGAAAATAAAAAAACAGCATTTTTGCTTGTACATTGGATGCTAAAATCAGCAGAGCTTCCCCTCATTTCAGATCTTCCCATCAGATCTAGTGAAGTGAAGTGCACTTGTAGTGCAAAGTGGATTTGCCTTTAGTAAATCAACCCCGGTGTCTCTATAATTAGCCTTTGTTCAATGATTTCACACTCTATGTTGATTTTCGTCTTTACATTTGCAGTTTGCTGGTGAGGTACAACTGTTAATCAATGTATCCACCCATCAATTAACCACTAGAGATCCGCGCTATAGCCAAATGACGGCTACAGCGTGGACCTCCTTTGCCGGGACGACGTCTATTGACGTCGTCCCGTGCACGAGCGGCCTGCGCGCCCTGCGCGCCCTGTGATCGGCGAGTCTATGAGACTCGCCTGATCACGGATCCGAGCAAGGGGTCGATCCCGACCTCTTACCATGTGATCAGCTGTCAGCCAATGACAGCTGATCATGTGATACAACGGAGCCGGTAATCAACTATTATTCCTCCTCGCGCTGACAGTGCGAGGAGAAAAAAAAAAAGCCGATCACCGGCGGCCGTGATCGGGACATCAGTCCCGATCACGGCCAGCCCTGCCAGTGCCCACTTGCCCCCTGCCAGTGCCACCTCATTAATAAATAAGTGCCCCCCGTCAGTGCCACCCAGCAGTGCCCACAGTGCCACCCATCAGTGCCCACAGTGCCACCCATCAATGCCCATAATCTGCCTCAACAACGGTGCTGCACCCCAGTGCCACATATCCGTGCCCATCAGTGTCATCTACCAGTGCCCATAAGTGCCGCCCATCAGTGCCCATCAGTGCCGCCCATCAGTGCCCAGCAGTACCACCTATCAGAGCCACCTATCAGTGCCACCTATCAGTGCCCATCAGTCCCATCTATCAGTGGTACCTATCAGTGCCCCTTAGTGACACCCACCCATGCCACCTATCCATGCCACCCATCCGTGCCATCTTATCTGTGCCCATCTTTGCCCATCAGTGCCGCCTTATCTGTGCCCATCAGTACCACCTTATCTGTGCCTATCGGTGCCACCTTATCTGTGCCTATTAGTGCCGCCTTAACTATGCCTATCAGTGCCCACCAGTGCAGCCTATCAGTGCCCACCAGTGCAGCCTACCAGTGCCACCTCATCGGCGCACTTCAATGAAGGAGAAAAATTACCTGTTTGCATAATTTTATAACAAACTATTAAACATGTTTTTTTTATTTTTTTATTTTATTTTGCATCTTTTTTTGTTTGTTTAGCAAAAAATAAAACTCCCAGCTGTAATTAAATACCACCAAAAGAAAGCTCTATTTGTGGGAAAAAAATGATAAAAATTTCATTTGGGTACAGTGTTGTATGACCGCGCAATTGTCATTCAAAGTGCATCAGTGCTGAAAGCTGAAAATTGGTCTGGGCAGGAGGGGGGTTTAAGTGCCCAGTAAGCAAGTGGTTAAAGGCTTGATCATTTTATGCAATGGATAAACTAAAGTGTAAGGTGTGGTAACTCATTGGGTTCAGTTTGCCAAAGGAAGAATATTTTGGATTGGGTAATACCATTGCCTCTGGGTCTCATCACATTGTGCACATAATAGAAGAGCTCTGAGCTGACATTTTTTAATATGTTTACTGTGGCTAATGTCCTAATTGCACAATAGTGTGAGCCAAGAGAGGATAAGAACTGAGAACGTCTTTCATGACTTTAGTTTCGTTTCTCCCACATGTTAATCTCTTTATATGAAAAAGCATTTCATACCTTCTGGTTTCATTTCCCCCAAATGTTGATCTCGTTATAACCTCTCCTTTTTTTCCCAAATGCCCCTCCCTATTCTTCCTGCAGCTTTTTTATATAGATCCTGAAGGTAACCATCTGGGGTACTTTATCTTAACTAGCCTACAACAACCCACCTAGGCTACAACGCATACGCTAATGATGTTTCTTTTGGAATTTTTTGTTCTTTTCTCTACCCTTGCATCAACAGGTACGTGGAAGTAAAGACAAGTTCAATGTATATACAAAGTAGCCTGTGCGTAATACAAAATTGTGGAGATACTATTTGCATATCTCCTAACTTTGTGAGATGGGGATTCGTGAGGATGCATGCACAAAAAATGATTTAATCCATTGGTTTAATCAATTTTTTCTTTTAATACAACTTTTTCTTTATTTCAGTTTTCTAAAATAACATATAGAATACTTTAAAGGTGTTATAAAAAGTTTAGTGTGGTAAAATAGTTAAATAATACAATTTTATATACTGTAGATTCTTACATCAGGCAAAAAGGAGTGATAACTGCGGGGGAAAGAGGGACATAGGGATTTGGTTCCTAAATAGAGGCAGTCCCTCCATATGAGGGAGAATTGGAAGGTACAATATTATGCAAAAGTTTTAGGCATGTGTGAAGAAATGCTGTAAAGTAAGCAGGGGCAGACTGACAACTAATGGGGCCCCCGGGCAATAGGAGATTATGGGCCCCCCAGGCAATCAAAGATTATGGGGCCACACAGTATACAATCACACAGTATACACAAACATGTACACACAGTATACAATCACACAGTATACACATACATGTACACACAGTATACAATCACACAGTATACACATACATCTACACACAGTATACACAGACATGTTTCTATTGGCTGAGAAGGTACTGGAGAGGTGGGGCAGCTATAATCTCAGGATTTCTAGACCAAAAGGATGTCGGTAAGGGACACTTCAGAGACAGATGTAAAAAAAACACACATTTTTACATACTGTCCCTGGTTTTACTGAGGCTGGCAACCCTGATGGGACCCCCTAGTGGCATGGGGCCCTCGGGCAGTGCCCGAGTAGCCAAATAGTCAGTCTGCCCCTGAAAGTATAGAAAACACGATAAGGTCTGGTGTTACCGGGAACACACCTCCATCCCTATAATATGCAACAAAAAAGAGAAATTCGTCCTGGGACTTTAGATGAGGTGAGCACCACTAAGCCAATAAAAGTAACAAGAGTAAGTACAGTTTATGTTTTAATTCAGTAAAAATATCACAGGCATATTGTCATCAAAGAAAGCCACTTAGTACAAGGTACATAAAACTGGGTTGAATACAGTTGATAATAGTAGTAGTAGTAGTAGTAGTAGTAGCAGTACAATTGTATATGATCAGTCACATAGCAAACAAACATCAGGTGTACCCGACATGTTTTGCGAGTCCCAGCTTGCTCTTCAGGGGTAGATGTATGTGAATTGTACCTAAGGTGAAAGGATACAATTTGGTATATGGTAAATACTTGATATTTTAAAGGCAGAGGGTAAGAGGGGCCTAATAAGTGGAGGCCCCATACTCACCACTTCACATAGCCGACCCAACAAATGTGAAGCCTTCAGACAGTGGCAGCACATGTATCACCAGGGAGCTGAGGAGGCAGAGCCAGAGGAAACCCCACACAGGGCAGATTGGAGGGAAAGCATTGCATGGATGGGGACTGTGTATCCCTATTAGTCTCACTCTGTCCATGGTAAGTATTGACTGTAAACATAAAAGGGTATCCATGCCATTTATGGCTCTAGTCTTTATATATTATATATAGAATTGTCCATGTTATTACTCTTATACTTTACCTACTACTTCAGATTATCTGATATACCCTTTTATGTTTACAGTCAATACTTACCATGGACAGAGTGAGACTAATAGGGATACACAGTCCCCATCCATGCAATGCTTTCCCTCCAATCTGCCCTGTGTGGGGTTTCCTCTGGCTCTGCCTCCTCAGCTCCCTGGTGATACATGTGCTGCCACTGTCTGAAGGCTTCACGTTTGTTGGGTCGGCTATGTGAAGTGGTGAGTATGGGGCCTCCACTTATTAGGCCCCTCTTACCCTCTGCCTTTAAAATATCAAGTATTTACCATATACCAAATTGTATCCTTTCACCTTAGGTACAATTCACATACATCTACCCCTGAAGAGCGAGCTGGGACTCGCGAAACATGTCGGGTACACCTGATGTTTGTTTGCTATGTGACTGATCATATACAATTGTACTGCTACTACTACTACTACTACTACTACTACTATTATCAACTGTATTCAACCCAGTTTTATGTACCTTGTACTAAGTGGCTTTCTTTGATGACAATATGCCTGTAATATTTTTACTGAATTAAAACATAAACTGTACTTACTCTTGTTACTTTTATTGGCTTAGTGGTGCTCACCTCATCTAAAGTCCCAGGACGAATTTCTCTTTTTTGTTGCCCCTGAAAGTAAGAATTCTTTCAAAATATGTTTTTTGTATTGTTTATTTTTTATCAATTAACAAAATGCAAAGTTAGTTCACAGAACAAAAATCCAATCAATATTTGGTGTGACCACCCTCTCTCTGCCTTCAAACCAGGAAGGTAGGTGGATGTAGTCTGCCTCAAATACTTCTGTTTCTTCTGTTTCTATAGTTTTTATTAAAGTTTTATTAAAGTTTAGAAATATACTTGTACAGTAGAACCTTGGATTACAAGCATAATTCGTTCCGAAGCACTCGCATATCAAAGCGAGTTTTCCCATTGAAGTCAACGGAAACAAAAATAATTTGTTCCTCATTGACTTCAATGGGACGCAAGACCGCATGCGGCCAGAGGCTGGGGGCATTGGAGAGCCTCGGAAATGTCCAAAAAGGCCAAAGCACACTTCGGCTGACCTTGGCAAACCTTGGAAAGACTCCATTCAGGAGCCTTTCCGATGTTTGCCAAGGTCAGCCGAACTGTCCTCGGCCTTTCCGTGCATTTCCGAACTCCGACGATCAGCGCTGTTCGGCTCCGGCGCCCCCCACCTCAGGCCAAAAGCGGAACTGCACACCGCTTTTGACCTGAATCCTGCTCGTTTTTTTGGAGACAACACTCGCAAACCGAGTTAGGATTTTTAGAAACACACTGCTCATTTTGCAAAACGCTAGTTAACTGCGTTACTCGCAAACCGAGGTTCCACTGTACAATGAACCGAAGTAGAGCATTCCACAAAGGCTTGTACCAAAGTTACAATGCAGAGATTGTTCCCTTCTGTCACTTCATGTAATCCCAGACACACTCAGTGATGTTGAGATCATGTGAGGGCCAAACCATCACTTCCAGGACTTCTTTAGAAGATAGTTCTTAATGGCATTGGCTGTATTTTTGGGGGGGTTGTCCTGTTATACATAAGGTGGCAACTGTGTGAGTATGAGTTGATGGAGAAAGTAAAAGTTAATTTGTTAGGTGGGCGTGGTATAGGCTTCCATAAAGAGATGAGTTTTCAGGGATCACCCAAAGGCTGACAAAGTGATAGATAGCCGTACAGGTTGGGGTGGGGAGTTCCAGAGGAATGGAGAGGCTCTAAAGGAAGTCTTGGAGGTGAACATGGGAAAAGGTGGCGGAGGAACTAAAAAGCAGAAGGTCTTGGAATGAGCAAAGGCAACGGTTTGGGTAAAAAAAAAAAAATTGAATGAGGTTGCTGATATAGCTCAGGGGCAGAGTTGTGGGTGACTTTGTTATACATTTTTTTCTTTACATTTGCTGGGGGAGTAGAAGCCAATGGAGGGACTGGAAGATAGGAGAGCTAACAGAGATTCTGGTAATAAAAACAAGTTGACAAAGGTCAATGTGACAAATACTAAACAAATAAACTAAAGATATAAAATAATAAAGAAACTGGAACCCTATAGATACAGTAGAAGGATATTTGACAATGATTAAAAGGTAAGAGGAAAAGCACTATATTTTAATAAGCTATACTTTTATCCCAAAGCTCTGTTATTGGGTTGCAAAAGGACTATAAAAATCCAAGGAAAGACTGCAATGCTGATAGTTGTATAATGTTGGTACATTTGTTCTCTTTCAGGTCAATGTTTGAAGTGTGCTCGGTGCTTTTCATTTGACTCGGATTCCTGCACAGAACTTTTTAGTCAAGAATGCCCATCTGGCGAAGTGTGTGCATCTCAGTATACAGTCTCTTTATCAGGTACGCAGATGATTTCTGTTTTTAATATGAACACATTTAATGTGCAGCATTTTAGCACATTTCCTATTTCCAATTATTTTTATTAAAAAAATACATAACATTTTGTTTAAGCAAATAGGTGGTCAGCATAGGTGTGCACAGCCTCAAAAAAAATTGCTGTGTGCCGCTAAAGTGTTCTTGTTGGACTTGAAGAAAAGGTGGCAACCCTATTGGAGGCTCTGTCTAGTCTTTTATCTATACATGTGTGAGAACACAGTGCATTGATGGCTGCTATTTGGCAAAAGCATGCACCTGACCTGCATGCTTTGGCCAATCACAGCATGATGTATTGTCAAAACCATGATTGGCCAATTGTGGCTCAGGGGTAAAGTCCACAACCCACATTATATAAGGCTGCTTATACGGCGACCATATGTAGTGTGAAAATGTGGAGAACTTGAGATAGATTAGGCAGGTTAGTTAGTGGCGTGCAGGCTGTTTAGTGTATGTGTGTATATATGTATTTATATATATATTTAGTATATATATATATATATATATATATATATATATATATATATATATAGTGTAGTATGTGTGTATATATGTATTTATGTGTGTATGTGTATATCTATCTATCTATCTATCTATCTATATATATATATATATATATATATATATATATATATATATATATATATATATATATATATATATATATGCAGGCAGGCAGGGTACACAGTATATAATACAGTGTGTACAGTATATAATTGAAGTCAGTGTACAGTATATAATACAGTGCAGTTGGTGTATAGTATATAAGTGCAGGCAGTGTACAGTATATAATACAGTGCAGTCGGTGTTATACAGTATATAATACAGTGCAGTAGGTGTACAGTATATAAGTGCAGACAGTGTACCATATATAATGCGATGAAGACAGTGTACAGTATATAATACAGTGCAGTTGTTGTACAGTATACAATACAGTACAGGCGGTGTACAGCATATAATACACTTCAGACAGTGTACAGTATATTATGCAGTGCAGGCGGTCTACACGGTATCTAATACAGTGTGTATAATATATAATACATTGCAGTGCAGTGTGGCAGTGCAATCCGTGTACAGTATATAATAGTGTAGTCGGTGTACAGTATATAATACAGTCCAGGGGGTTACACAGTATATAATACATTGAAGTCGGTATACAGTATATAATACAGTGTAGTGCGGTGTGAAAAAAATTCCCATCATGTCCGCAAGGCCACCAAGGAGAGGCAGGCGCTCACAGGCCACTAAAAGAGGGCAAGCAGCCTCTGTGTCTACAGTAAAAGGTGGTGGTCGCGGACACGGTGCATCCTCTGCAGGCGGGGCACGCTTGTCCTCTTTTTCTGCCGCTGGCTGTGTTATTGAGCCACAACATGCAGAAGAGTTGGTGGAGGGGATAACTAAGCTGTCTTCATCCTTCTCATCTTCTGTCACCCAGGCTCATACTAGTTTGCCTTCCAACGCAGGTGCCAAATATACCATGCAGTGCTTCAGTTGGTCTAGGGGACAGGAACCACACTGGGGCAGAGATTCTGTCAGCTCTGCAGGGGCAGGCTCAGAGGTGGTTGACGCCACAGTAGCTTGAGCCAGGAATAGTTGTATGCGACAATGGCACCAATCTTCACTCAGCCCTAAGACAGGGACAATTGACACATGTTCCATGCTTGGCACATGTCCTGAATTTAGTGGTGCAACATTTTTTGACCAGGTACCCGGACTTACAATATCTTCTGAGGCAGGCCAGAAAAGTTTGTGGGCATTTCCGACGGTTATACAATACCAGTACTCATCTGGCTGACATTTTTTTTTTGCCAACTCAGTAAAACCAATGATCTCTGAGGAAAACCCAGTCCTCACGTCCACCGCTTGCTCAGGTTACCTCTCATCTCTTTACATCATGGTGGCAGTTTTTTTTTTTTTTTTCCCTTTATAATATACAAAATCCAAACCAATTTTCATGGCTCAAAACCTTCCCACGTGTGCTCAACCATATCTCACGCGCTAAATATGCTTCCCCACCCTCCCCTAATTGTTCACCCCCCACCTCCCCTACCCCCCCTAGTAGATCAAAATATGACTAAATACCTTATACATAACAATACCCACTTAAATCAGTGCTCTTAATCCTTCTGAGGTGCTCCATCTCCCTTTGAATTCCTGCCAACTTTTCCATTTATCCAGCGTAAACTTATTACTTCTACCCCCCGAGCTGTCCTCCAGACATTCCATCTTATAAATCCCTTCTACGGCATCCACCCACTCCCACATCGTAGGCGCTTCCGGCTCTTGCCATTTTTTTGGGATTAGTTTTTTCCCCGCATTTAATAAATGTGGGATCAGGGACATCTTGTACTGCTTTACACTACCCTCTGTGGCATGAAACAGGACTACCCATGGATCTGCATTTACTACCGAACTAGTTATAGTTTTAATGTACGATAGAATCTGGTTCCAATAGATCTTGATCTTTGGACACCCCCACCAGATGTGAGCCATGGTGCCTATTTCCCCACATCCCCGCCAACATTCTCCTGACGAATCTGTTTGGAATTTGCTTTTTCTATCTGGGGTATAGTACCACCTCGACAAACATTTATAGTTCATCTCTGCGGTTTTCGCATCAATGGCTGAGCTATGGGCCAATTTAAAAATTTTACCTAGCATTGCCTTATCCTTTTGTGAACCTAATTCCCTTTCCCATTTTTTGACGAATGGAGGTATTTCCAGCTCCCCCGTCGACAACAGCAGCATGTACCACCTGGAAACTGTCCCCTTGGGGTTCTTTGATATAGACATTTGTTCCAGAGTAGTCATTTCATCGGCCGCCCTGATTGGTTGCGGTAATGTCTTTATAAAACGGGAGAGCTGGCAATACCTCCACTCATCAATCACCATTATATCTGTTTTTTGTTTTAGTTCGTGGAAAGGTATAATATTACCTTCCTTCATTACGTCTTTGAGCTGTGCTTCCTCCTTTACCCAGTTACCTCCTATCTCCGTGCAACCTGGTAAAAAATATTTATTATCTTTTAGTGCCATAAGGGGTGAGTTATATTTTCCATTGACGTGTTTATATACCATATCCCATATTCGGAAAGTGTTACGTGTTAAATTATTTCCTAATCCTAATTTCTGCCTCTTATGTGGGGGGTTCCATATTTGTTTGCCTAATTGTGCTCCACAACTCTCGTGTTCAAGTTTTACCCATTTTTTTTCCGTATTCTCTCTTTTGGTCCATTCGCTCACCCTAGACAGGGCCACCGCTTTATAGTACAACTGAATGTCTGGGATTGCCAGCCCCCCTTTATCTTTTGTTTGTCTCAGGCTAGCAAATGCTATTCGGGGTTTTTTGTGCTTCCATATAAATTTATATAGAACTGATTTCAATTTAACCAGATATGTATTAGATAGCGCTATCGGTAACATCTGCATGCAATACAAGATTTTTGGAAATATTATCATCTTCACGATGTTTATTCGCCCCAGCCAAGATATCGAGCTTTTACTGCACCTCTTACACTCCGCCTTAATTTCATTTAGTAATGGTATGTAGTTGATGCGGTAAAGTCTCTTCTCAGAGTTGGCCAATTTAATACCCAGGTATTTAAGTTCCTTTCTCCACGGGAAGCACCAATTTTGTTGAAGTGCTTGCGCCTCTATCTTGTTAATATTTATGTTTAGTATTTCTGATTTTGATCTATTTATTTTAAAGTTGGACAGCTCTCCGTATTTTTCTAATAACCTTAATAAATTAGGGACAGACCGTATGGGATTACATATATAAAATAATATATCATCTGAAAAGGCTGATAATTTGTGTTCTTCCTTCTCCATTTTTACCCCCGTTATATCAGGACTATCTCGAATTGATGCGAGGAGGGGTTCCAAAGACAACACAAACAGGAGGGGTGACAGGGGGCATCCCTGTCTTGTCCCTCGTTTCAGTTCAAATTTAGCAGACTCCTGTCCATTGACTTTTACTCGCGCAGTGGGTTGATTATATAGAACTCTCACCCTCTGAATTGTTGTCGGACCAAATCCCATCTTCGCCATAGTTTGGAACATAAACCCCCAGTCCACTCTGTCGAATGCTTTTTGTGCATCCGTGGACAGAAGTAGACTGGGGGTCTCCCTCCGTTGCATCTGTTGAATCAACAACAGAGTTCTCAGACCATTGTCTCTCCCTTCCCTTCCTGGTACAAACCCAACCTGGTCTGGATGGACCAGGCTCTTCATCAAGACCCTCAATCGCTCGGCTATGATCTTTGCGTATAGTTTTGTGTCTGTGTTGAGTAGTGAAATTGGCCTGTAGCTGGTGCATTGGGCTGGGTCTTTCCCGTCCTTGTGAATCAGTGTAATTGTGGCCGCTATGCCCTCACTAGTCATATTGAATTGCTCTCCCAGCCCGTTGAAATAGTGACATATTTTTGGTATTAAAATTTCTCTGTAGATTTTGTAATAGAGTATTGTGAACCCGTCTGGTCCTGGAGATTTTCCCGGAGATGATTTTGTCAAAACCTTGTTTATTTCTTCGACCGAGATTGGTCGATCAAGGGTCTCCCTTTCTGCCGAACTAATTTTGGGTAGTCTAATTTTTTTTAGGAAGGCAGCAATGTTCTTCTCACGGATCTCACCCTGTACCTTTTGCTCACTGACTGAGTAAGTCTCTTCATAGTATTTCCTAAAGGTTTCCGCTATTTCTTTCGTTGAGAATACCATATTTCCGTTTTTATTCATTATTTTACCAATAAAATTTTTTGTTTTTTCTTTTTGCACTCTCTTAGCTAGATATTTACCCGTTTTGTCTCCCCAGAGGTAGCGTTCGCGGGCTCTACTATTTAATACCCTCCTGGTTTCTTGTTCTAGGAGGTCCTTTAATTCCTCGCGGGTCTTTACTAATTTTTTGTGTATAATATCCCTTTGGGGCTGACTTTTTTTATGCTCTTGTTCTAAATTATAAATCTCCTCCGTTAACCTTTTCGTTTTCATGGCCCTCATTTTTTTCTTTTTTGACCCTACTGCGATCAGTATCCCTCTTATATAAGCTTTATGTGCTTCCCATACTATTGGGCCTGCAATTTCCGGGGTATCATTCAGAGCAAAATAATGTTCAATTTCTTTGCCAATCCTGACTCTATCTTCTTCGTTATAAAGCAGATCTTCATTGATCCGCCATGTCGAGGATCTTATCCTATTACTAAGATTCTTAATTTTAATCTTAACAGGAGCGTGGTCTGAGAGGGTAGTTACTTCTATTCTTGCATCAACCATCTGATCTAATAACCCGTGATCGATAAAAATATAGTCAATACGGGAGTATGTCGCATGTACCGGGGAGTAAAACGAATAATCTCTACTTTTTGGATTCTTAACTCGCCACGCATCTACTAGCTGGCCAGTAAATAATTTTTGCTGAATATTTCTTAACTGATCGTTCCTCATCCTCTGTAACCCGGACGAGCTATCTTCTCCCGGATTGAGACAAAAATTAATATCCCCTAACAATATCACATATCCCGTCTTAAACTTGGTTAACTTACTTAATATCGACTGTAGGAACCCGATAGGGTTAGTATTCGGGGCATAGATGTTCACTATTGTACATTCCATCTCGGCTAGTGTACCCTTCAGGAACAGATATCTCCCTTCCACGTCGCTCATCCTATCTACCAATCGAAAATTCATTTTTTTGGAAAAGCCTATCGCAACCCCTCTACTTCTAGTAGAAATTGTATCGCTATAATACCAATTGGGGAAGTGCTTCGAATATAGTCTAATATTTGATGTCAGGGAGATATGTGTCTCCTGAAGAGCCACCACATCAGCCTCATATCTCTTTAACTCTGCCAAAATCTTATGCCTCTTGGTTGGGGTGTTCAATCCCTTTACATTGTATGTCAAAAAATGTATATCGTTCATATGTCCCTTGGCCTCCTAATTCCCTGACACCTCTCGTCTCTTATTTGGGTACTAATATTGAATTTTTCAACTGATCTACCATTCCTCCCTATCCCTCGACCCCCCTCCCACGATGCCCTCCCCTTCACCCTTATACCCAATCTGTACCCTCCCTCCCTCCCCTCTACCCCTGCCCCCCTCCCCCATCCCCCCCCTTCCTGTGGCCTAAACTCGACCCTTGTCTGGTAGATGGTCGTGTAAACTCTTACCATCTATCCGACAACTTGTTCTGAGGGTCTGGGGCTCCTTAACCTATGCCTCCTCTCTCCTCTCCTATTTGGGCAGGAGAGAGGGTGCCTCCCCCACGTCTCCCACCTCCTTCCAACATCTTCGCAGACCGCCTTTTTTTCCCCTCTTCCCCCCTGTTCCCGCCCTGCCAGCTTCTATATCACATTTCCACCCGACCATGATAAACCCGTCCTTCTCATATCCAGCCTGGGAGTTCCGGAATACTTAGATCCAATCTCATACAAAAATCTGCTAGGTGATCCGGGTAAATCAGCTTCGCTGATTGACCATTTTTGAACCCCATCAGACATGCTGGAAAACCCCAACTATATTTCACGTTTTGTGCAGTCATCTCTACTAGTAGCGGCTTCAAAAGCCGTCTCCTCGCTAGAGTTGCATAGGATAGATCAGAAAAAAATTGTATCTCGCGACCTTTATACTGTCGTATGGTTTTTCCTCTGAGCTTTCTCCAGAGTATTGCCTTGTCCTCAAAATAGGTGAATCTTACAATGATATCTCTGGGTCTTTCTGTGTCAAGGTGGCGTATTTTGCCTATTCTGTGAATCCTATCAATTTTTGGGGGGTTTTCTCTTTCATCTCTCCAGTATTCATCGAATATACTTTCAAGTATTTTTTTCAGGTCTTCTCCCTTTTCCTCCGGGACGGATCGGATCCGAAGATTTTTTCTTCTACTTTGGTTCTCCTGGTCTTCCAATTTGTACCATATCTCCCTCTGCTCTCGTCTCATTGTTTCTACCAATTCCTTCATTTTGTTTAGCTCCTGGGTCTGTTGTTCAATGCGATTCTCCGTTGTCTCTACCCTCTCTAACAGGCTTCCTAAATCCTCTCGGAGCCCACGAATGTCCCCCTTAATAGCATTTTCAAGACACAGGAGCATCTCCCGCATTTCTCCTTTTGTAGGGGGTAGATCTATTATCCTTGACTCGTCTACTTTGCTATTGTCGATGTCGCTATCAATCCCGATCTCCGCTCCTACATGTGCGGTAATTTCCTCCTGATATTTACCTGAGCCTTTTCTCTGCTCTTGCTCAGAGTGTTGTTTCTTGCCTGTACCTGTATACTTGGGGCTTCCTCCTTGCGTTAAATATTGTTGTATGGTGGTGTCTAGACCTTTCTCTTTAGAAGACCGCGAAGTTCCGCTTTTAGCGGCTTTATTGGCAGATTTGCTCATAGTGATTTGTGGGGTCTTTGATTCTTTCTTATTGACCACTTCTTATTCCTCCTGGCCCTCTCTCTCCTCCCCTCCTTTCCTCAGGCTTGGTATGGCCGTTTAAGAAATCAGTTCACAATTTTAGGGCTATAGTACTCCCTTTGTACTTCCCTATGCTTCACTGTGGGTGTTTATGCATAATAAATTGAGGCTATAGTTTCTAGAGGTGTTTTTTTTACCCCATTTACTTTATCCTTAGTTGGAATCTGGTTTTTCCACTAAGCTGGGTACCTATATGCTAAAACACCCTTTTAAGACCCGCCAGCAATGTTGAAAAAAAACAAAATCCACTTGGCTGGCCATGCATTTATTTCAGCCGTTATTAATCTTGTCGTATTTGCAAGCTGTTTAAGGACATTCCATTCAAGGCCTATAAGTGTGCACACCACCTTAGGCATGCACACATATCCGAGAAGAAAAAAGAAAAAGAAAGCCACCTAAAAAGGAGTATCCTTCCTTTGCACCTCAGTCAGGGTTTACACGACACTGTTGCCAGTTCATACACATTTATATTCACCATGAGTAGAGAGCAAATCTGTGAAAGAGGGTTGTTGATACCAGGGGGAATTCGCCGACATATACCTCTGGAGCTGTGTCCAATTTGTTTATATTTCACCTCGGCGATGTGGAGCCCTTTATATTACACACCTTCCCACCCAGTCAGATTATTCTCCCGTTCACTGTAGGACACTTATACTCACTATAAAGCATTGGTATTCACACCTAGGTTATTAGGAACTAACCACAGATGGCTCATGCTTACACAGAATCAATACAAGACAAATTTGAAGTATATCATGTGTCCTGGTGTCTTACGTTATGCATACGGGATTTGTGGATAATAATCCTTAAAAGGAAAAGGAGCAGAAAGGAGCAAAAGAGAACAAAGGGAATGCAAGGGGAGTTTATCCCTCTCCCCCCTCTGAGGCGCAACTCTTTGTCTGAGTAGGGAAGTTATAATATCTTGCTTAAGGATAGCCCTGTTTGCCTCCCACTACACTGACAAGGGGCATCCCATCCCCACGCTCAGCTGTGCAGTTCCCAGACAGTAAGATTCTATCAATTAGCTGTTACGATACCGTCCTCAGTTTGTCACAGGCAGTTGTCCTTTTCGTGCTCCCCGATGTCTAAATGTTCTCCAGCGTTTGATCCCGGTGTCCTGCTAGTGCAGAGGGGAGGTGAGGGGGGATAGAATCACCGCTCGCCGGCGGTCTTTCGTTCAACGGTCCGTTTCCAATGATGGCCGAGGGGGATGCGGCTTAGGTGGCGTGTTGCAGCGGGGGAGATTGTAATCGCTCCGGTCGGAGCTCCACGCTTCCTCTGAGCCCGGACGCGGCTTCCATCTTCAACTCCCCGTGCTCACGCCCCTTGACAGCACAGGTCAGCCCCTCCCCTCAGGCGCGCACAGCGACCTCACGTCCTGTGCCCGCCCCCCATGCCCGTCGTAATAGGGATCATCTTGATCTGGTGAGTATTGCTTGGATCTGGCTGACATTTAATGGGAAGTCAATCTGCCCATCAATCGCCTCATTTGTGACATGCCCACCAGGTGGAACTCAACATTGGCAATGCTGCAGTGGCTGCACACACAGCGGAGGGCCATCAATGTGAGTGTATGGCACCAGGACAGGCTCAGGGGAGCTTGGCTTCTTTTTGCCATGGCAGTTGCTACTGATAAAGGATGCATGCACTGCCCTGTCACCATTTGAGGAGGCCACAAGGATGGTGAGCAGAGACACTGCATGCATCAATAACCCTGTTCCTCTAGTCTTCCTGCTGGAGCAAACACTTTGTGGAATCACGGACAGGGCACTTGAGGCAGAACAGTGGGAGGAAGACAAGGACTTCCTATCCTCTCAAGGCCCCATTTATGCAGATTCCATTCCTGTGGGGCCGCAAAACACACAGGAGGAAGAGGAGGAGGATTGTGTCAGCATAGTAGTAAAGGATAACATGCAGCAGTTTTCAAGGGATGGTTTTCAGTCACCCAAGGAGATGTACGTGGCTGGGAGGAGGTAGTTCCTGACAATGTCATCCTTAGTGGTCCAGAGGACTCAATTTCATGCCTCTTCAAACTTATGCTGCATGGGCTCTCTGATTTTGCAAAACCTGAGAAAGGACCCAAGGATTTGTGGTATCAAGGAGAGGGATCATTACTGGCTGGCAACGATTCTTGAGCCACGTTACAAGGGTAAAGTTGCAGAGATCATCCTGCCTTCACAGTGGGAAAAAAGGATGAAACATCTTCAGGACGCCTTGAAGAAAACTTTGTGTAACGCCTTTCCAGACCCTGGGAGGTTACCATTTCCTGGAGCTAGACAACGTGTTTCTAAGGCTTTGTTCAGTGAAAGGAAGAGCAGTGAAGAAGGTAGCCGGCTGACTAATGCCTCCCAGGGCTGATAGGTTCAAGTGACCATCAGCAGCTTCTGCATTATATGGTGTAGGAATATTAGGAATATCTAGGGGAAAGACCTTTCCAACTGAGCATCCACTGGATTACTGGGTCTTGAGGATGGACCACTGGCCAGAACTTGTTCAATATGCAACTGAGCTACTGGACTGTCCTGCATCCAGCGTGCTTTCTGAATGGAAATTTAGTGCTGCTGGAGGGTTTGTAGTAGATCAAAGAGTGTGCCTGTCCACCGGGGATGAGCCAAACACCCGCTGGTTTGGTTTGCACCAGAACATGCAAACAGGCAAAAAATTTGTACGAACACATGAGCTCCATTAAAGTCTATGGGACACAAACATGAAAAATCAAATGTGCTCATTTTAAAGGCTTATATGCAAGTTATTTCCATAAAAAATGTATGGGGACCTGGGTCCTGCCCCAGGGGACATGTATTAATGCAAAAAAAGTTTTAAAAACGTCAGTGATTTTAATAAATCCCCCACAACCACCGGGCACGGGTTGTGGGAATGAGGCCCTTGTCCCCATCAATGGGGACAAGGTGTTTTGGGGGGACCCCAAAGCATCCTCCCCATGTTGAGAGCATGTGGCCTTGTACGGTTCAGAAGGGGGGAAGGGCGCTCTCTCGTCCCCCCCCCATTTTCCTGCGGCCTTCTAGGTTGCATGCTCGGATAAGGGTTTGGTATGGATTTTGAGGGGGAACCCAACGCCATTTTTTTTTTTTTTGCTCAGGGTTCCACTTAAAATCCATACCAGACCTGAAGGGCCTGGTATGGATTTTGGGGGGACCCCGATGACATTTATAAAAAAAATTGGCCCAGGGTTCCCCTTAGTATCCACACCAGACCTGAAGGGCCTGGAAATGGACTGGGGGAGGGAGGACCCATGGCGTTTTTTTCAATGATTTTTGTCTGTATTGCCAGGATCCGACAAGACATTACATCCGGGAGCAATTATAAATTAGATTTTGTCCTTTAGAAATTTCATTTTGCTGTGGTAGTGTTCTAAACACAGGAAAGATGTGCTACTTTACAGGCATACTAAGGACACCGCCCAGGCGCGATATTTAAAGGAATATTACATTTTTATTGTTTTGCTTTAAGCATTATTAAAATCACTGCTCCTGAACAAACGGCTGTTTTTAAAACTTTTTTGCATTGATACATGTCCCCTGGGGCAGGACCCGGGTCCCCAAACACTTTTTATGACAATAACTTGCATATAAGCCTTTTAAAATGTTTTTGTGTAAGGCCGCGTACACACGGGGGGACTGTTCGCTCAACCTTGTCCGCTGAACAGTGTTTCAGCGGACAGTCCGCTCGTGTGTGGGGCTTCAGCGGACAGTTTCAGCGGACAGTCTCCTGAACGAGGTTTTTCGGAAATTCCGAAAAACTGTCCGCTGAAACTTTGTTTGAGCGAACAGTTCCCGCGTGTGTGGGCTTGTTCGCTCAACTTTTGAAATGAGCACTTTTCCCGCACGGAGAAAAGTCCGCCCATTTCGAGCGCGTGTACAGGTAGGCGGGGCCCGCGAAGGAGACATCGCGGGCACCGCCGCCTGGAATGAACTTAAAGGGACACCCAACGCCGAAAAAAATCGACGTGGGGGTTCCCCCAAAGTCCACAACAGACCCTTGTCCGAGCACGCTACCCGGCCGGCCAGGAAAGGGGGGGCGAGCGAGCGCGCCCCCCCACCCTGAGCCGTACCATGCCGGGCCACCGCGCCTTCTTATAGCTCTTTTAGAGGCGGTGGCCCGGTCTTCTGTCGCCGCTGTCGCCGCCGCCTTCCGTTCTTCTTCTTCTTCTTCTTCTTCTTCTCCAGGAGATGTTGACACGACGCTCTCTCCGGCCGAAATGCCAGAGCCGCCCTGCGCTGCCACTTATATAGTGCCAATGGGGCGGTGTCACATGGTATATGTCACATGGGTTGGTCACATGGGTTGATGTCACATGGGGACTATGACATTGTAAGGGGGCGGGGTCACCATGTGACATCAACCCATGTGACCAACCCATGTGACATATACCATGTGACACCGCCCCATTGGCACTATATAAGTGGCAGCGCAGGGTGGCTCTGGCATTCCGGCCGGAGAGAGCGTCGTGTCAACATCTCCTGGAGAAGAAGAAGAAGAACGGAAGGCGGCGGCGTCAGCGGCGACAGAAGACCGGGCCACCGCCTCTAAAAGAGCTATAAGAAGGCGCGGTGGCCCGGCAGAAGAACCGAAGAGGGGGACAAGACCCCCGAAGTCGGAAGAAGAGGCCGGCGGCGGGGAGGAAGAAAGCCGGACTCCTCCGCTACCAAAAGAGCTACAAGAAGATAGCGGAGGAGTCCGGAGAAGACCCCCGAAGACGGAAGACCCCCGGAGCTGTGCAATAAAATATTTTAACCCTGTGTTGTGTTTTTTTTTGTACTTTTTTTCACAGGTGAATGGGTAGGGGTACATTGTACCCCATACTCATTCACATAGGGTGGGGGGGCCGGTATCCGGGGGCCCCCTTCTTAAAGGGGGCTCCCGGATTCCGATAAGCCCCCCGCCCGCAGACCCCGACAACCAACGGCCAGGGTTGTCGGGAAGAGGCCCTTGTCCTCATCAACATGGGGACAAGGTGCTTTGGGGTGGGGGTGCCGCGCGGCCCCCCCTTCCCCAAGGCACCCCCCATGTTGAGGGCACGCGGCCTGGTACGGCTCAGGGGGGGGGCGCGCTCGCTCGCCCCCCCTTTCCTGGCCGGCCGGGTAGCGTGCTCGAACAAGGGTCTGTTGTGGACTTTGGGGGAACCCCCACGCCGATTTTTTTCGGCGTTGGGTGTCCCTTTAAGTTCATTCCAGGCAGCGGGTCCAGCGACGTCTCCGTCGCCGGCCCCGCCTACCTGTACACGCGCTCGAAATGGGCGGACTTGCCTCCGCCTTATGTGGGCGAGTCCGTTCATTTCAAAAGTTGAGCGAACTGTTTGGCAAACAGTTCGCTGAAACAGTCCGCTCAAAAAGTGCCGTGTGTGGGCAAGTCCGCTCATGCAAATTTTGAGCGGACTGTTGCGGCAACTGTTTGACGAACAAAGTTTCAGCGAACAGTCCCCGCGTGTGTACGCGGCCTTAGTGTCCCATAGACCTTAACAGTGTTCCGCGGCTTTCAAATTTGTCACGAACACTGCATAATGTTCGCTGTTCGGCGAATAGGCGAACACCCGATGCTGTAGATCAAATTACCCCCTGAGGATGATACGAATTAACCCCTTGTATCGACACGCGTAGGGAAAGAGGACAGGATGGAACGCTAGTTAGTGCGTCCACTACGGCCGATCAGCATACCACCCTGATATCAGCCGCTACAGCTTGCTTTTATGCGATTTTAGAGTGGCGCCCTGACGCGCCATGCAAATGTGAGTACCCTGCAAGGGATTTTTTACTGTGTTGATAATAAAAGCTTTAACATACTACACTATAAAGTCCTCCTTTTTCTATTGGTATTACTGAGGCACAAAATGGACTCCATTGCCATATTGAAGCACAGAGTGAGGCCACCACAGGAATCCGGATTTACCACTGAGCCATTTACAGGTTCCAATGCGTGTACTGACCAAGTCTAATCAGCAAGGTCACACACTCTAAGATGAGCAGCCATTACCTGGGGGGAACACCTGAGTGCAAACGTAGCACCTTAATATTGGACTGATATCACAGCAACCACTGAATCGCATGGATTACATTGGAGCACTTTTGAACTTTTTTCCCTATATATATATATATATATATATATATATAGTATATATATATCCGGATCTACATGAGAATCTACCAGTATCACTATCTTATGTTTTTATATTTTCTGAATATTGTTGGAATTATTTATGTATGTATAGATGTAATTTTTGAATAAACTATATATATATTTTTCACCATTATACATTGTTGCCCTTAAAGTCCCATCCCCTCTGGGGTTTTTATTTTTTTATTTTTTATTGCATTCTGGGATGTAGGCAACCTTTGGCCTATTTGGATGGATATTTTCTTTATGTCTATGGATAATCTCCAGTTTCCAGGCAGAAAGAACAGTATTTATAATATAAAACTGCATGCAGGACCCTGGACAAACCACTACGGACAAAAGGGATGTGAAATGATTTCATACAGTAATATAATCTGTAAGATTACACTGTACTGTATGTATTATGAATTTTCTTATATTTGAATTTGCCACCGGGCTCCACCCCGTGCGTCACAACACTCGCAGGGAGCAGAGCCTGGCACACAGAGGCATTGGGCAGAGGACAGAGCCCTTAGACACAGCGGGGGGACATCGCAGGATCCTGGGGACAAGGTAAGTAACCTGCAATCTGCACCAGGATCCTGCAATGCAATCCCGAGTGTGGCTCGGAGTTACGGCTAATGGTACTGAAATTTAACCCTGAGCCACACTCGGGAAAACCACCAGGGAGATTAAAATCACTGCCTCTGAAGAAACTGTTGGTTTTTGCATTGATACATGTCCCCTTGGGCAGGACCCGGGTCCCCAAACACTTTTTATGGCAATAACTTGCATATAAGCCTTTAAAATGAGCACTTTTGATTTTTCATGTTCGTGTTCCATAGACTTTGATAGGGTTTGGATGTTCACCAGAAATTTTTGCCTGTTCCAGGTATTCTGGTGCAAATTGAACCAGAGGGGTGTTTGTCCCATTTCTAATTATATAAACGAATGCTCTTCTGTGAAATGTTTGTGTTTTGGATTGCATTAAATTCCCCCAATTTTGTTTCACCTTTTACTTATGCCTTTGATGAAAAAAAACACTGTAAAAAAATTGTATTTTCATATCTTTTTTTGTAGCTTTTATAGTCACCCAAGCCTTTAAAAGATTATGTGCACCACAAGCAGAATGTAGTGTCACCGGAACTTATACATATGACAGTTCTACAAAGAGGATAGCCACCACGTGCTGTAACATGGACTACTGCACTCCAATAACGCCCAAATGTAAGTTGAAAAAGAATGTTTGTCCAAACAATTACACTGTGGAAGCAGTAAGTAGACATCTTGGCTAATTAAATGCCCTAGCTAATGAGCAAGCTGTTACATAGTAAATCCCATGCTGGGGAATGTATCAGGAGATGATCGTGGCTGCTTTCTACCCCAAAAACTTCACTAAGTGACGTTATTACATAGGTAGAGATAGGGGAGGGGTAAAATGGTGCTGCCTTTTTACCCCTCCCTTATCTCTACCTATAATGAGAAAGCTGTTGAAGTGAAAGATCAGCATTGTCTTAGAAGACATCTACCAATTCCTTTTTTTTTTCTAAAGAAATAAATATAAAACAGTCTCACCCCCTACACAGGATGGTCAACTCTCCCTAACAACTCCAGCACAGGCTCACAATATGTCTGCTATGAACCCACCCTTTAACAGAAAAGGAGATTGGATTATCCATTCCTTCAGACTACTGGCTTTTGTGACTTAGTTGACCAGGGTCAAAGGCTGTGCACTGCTTTTAGGTTGTTTCTTGATTTCTGGTGGCAACCCTGGAAGGTTTTTAACCAAAAGTTTGCAAATCCATGGGACTCTCCACAAAACCATAACAGCAGTGAACTTTAACCTGGTTGGAAAATGGAAAAAGGTGGCTGAAATTTTGAGGTGCCTGAAAAAATTGTAAACTAATCCATAAATAGTATAAAATAACAAATTGTGTTAAATACATATATTAAAAAAGATATAACAATCTTCTTATTAAAATAATATATTCAGACCAAAGCATCTGGAAATGTAATATATCTACTATACAAAAACATTGTTTTCGCCATGTTTCGCTAAAATATATAGCTTCTTCAGGAGATTTCTTAATTGTCTGTGTGCAAGGTATTCACTGCAATACATGAAAAAAAAAAAACATAAGACAAAATACAATAATGCAAATAATGGGGGCAAAAAATGCCCTAAAGCAATCTTAAAACAAGAACAAAATTGTGTAGGATCATCTGGAACTGCTCTTACCCCGAAACAAAATTCAGGTCAAGATGCGAACACACCAGGGCCACCGGATCCCCAAATATTAAGGATATCAGTGTGTCACAGGAGAGCCAAAGTGCCTGTGTAAAGCTCTAAACAATTTCAGAATATAAACTGTAACATCATTGTACATCAATAGCTACATACCAAAAAAAAAAAAAACAGTAATATCCACAACCAACATCTGCCTGTGCAAAACCTTCCTTGAGTATTCATTGCCTATAACAACAAATACAAAGCTGGAATTGCTAAATAGGCTTAGCGGATTTGCAAGCTGTAATTTCCTTCATCATCCACCAGAGGGAGCCAGAAATGGATGATAACGGAAAATCTGTAGGTATAATAATGGAAGGGAAAACCTTATACTGAAACCTCAATAACTCAGTTATCAATGGGTATATAGAACCACAAGGGAAAGCTCTTACCTTTTTGTTACTATTCCAAACAGGCAAGACGGGGCATTCCAGAAATAACTATCAAACTGCATTCATTTCCAAAGGCATCAAACTTTCCAAGCTCCAAATCAGCTGGATCTGCAAGGAATATCATTGTTTGCCATAGCAGTTAAAACCAGGATGAGCAAACAAAACTTGTTTGGTAAAACACAAATGAGGTTCGATAATTGCCTCTAAACAGCAGATGTTTGTGTAGGGCTCCTGGGTGATTGCATGGCGGATGGACTTTTCAAATTAAACCACAGCCATGCAGGGCTATTCATGGTCCTCCCACTTGATGACAGATGCTTCTGCCAATCAAGTGTGGACCTCCATGCGTGAGGTCCCGTCGGCCATTTTGAAAAGTCTGAAGTAACACAGTAGATATAGCAATACCCACAATAGAAATAAAAAGCAATAAAAAAGAGGTCATATGTAAAATAAATGACTGTCCATCAAAACATTATACATATTTCAATGTCATATTTCAAACATATAAATAAAGTCACATAAAGTCTTAGAATCCACAGAAAAATATAAAAGTGGTTTTAAGTGAAAAAAATCCTTGCTGTATTTTTGACTGACGCTTCCACCAGATATCACCACGTGAGGAAACGAAACTCCCCCAATGGGGATACACTCACCAGACCTAAGTAAAATACACGCATTTAAATATAAGGATCTTTACTCTTTCCACTTTCTCCCTGTTGTTTCAAACTCTCTCTATCAGATGTCAGCCAAGCATGGGAAGGGTTCCCGACATGTACAAAAAACAAAGGGGCATCCACATAGTGTAATCCCGTTTAATTTATTGTTATCAATAAATAGGGATGGCCGAACGGTTCGCCTGGCGGTCGGTTTGCGGCGAATTTGGCATGTTCGCGATTCGCCCGATCGGCGGACTATTGCCGCTGTTCGCCCGGCGGACATATGTGTTTACAGTGTGAAAGAACTTTGACCCATGATGACACATCCATCATGGGGTACAGGACAGCCAATTGAGACATTTTAGCACATGGACAATTGGACATTCCACAATGGGTTTACTTCCTCTTTGTCTCCCTGCAAAGTCCATTATGTGTCACTTACCTGACACAGGAGCCAGCGATGTCACCGCTGTCCCCTGTAGCACAGAGCGCCCGCCTTCTTCTGGGTATCGCTGCATCCGCAGCTCACAGTGCCGGAGCAGCGATGATGTCACTCCCGCGCATGTGCACGGGAGCCGCCACTAACTGCATATCGCCATTAGCAGCGGCATGCTCAGTGTGTCTGCATGCAGCTATCTACAGCACATGCACCATAGACAGCGGAGCCTGTCTTTTTGTAAATATCTCCTAAACCGTGTAGGTTTAGGAGATATTTCTTGGACCTACAGGTAAGCCTTAATCTAGGCTTACCTGTAGGTCAAAGTGGTTTGTAAGGGTTTACAAAAACTTTAAGGCTTGTAATTGAAGGAGCAACATCTTAAAGGAATGGCTTGAAACTAATGGCTTCATTTAACCCAGGATGCCTGGTAGCTGATAAATTATAAATCCATTTAGTCTCGTGTTGCAATAGTGAATCAATATCCCCACCTTGTTCATGTTGAGGGATGTATTCTAAGGCAAAAAACTTCATCTTCTTGGATGTGTTCAAATTATGGTAAAGACCTTAATGGCAACTAATGGGAGTTTCCATTCTTTTTTTACCTATCAATGAGACATGATCACTGATACGATGAAAGAACTGTAATTTTGTCTTACCAGCGTAAAACACGCCACAGTCACATCTCATATAGTACACAATTCCTATAGACTGACAATTTGCAGAGAATCTTTGTCTATATATTTGACCATTAGGCAAAGTGAATTGGCAGAAATTGCATCTACAACATCTGGTAGAGCCAGAAGTTCTTGAACCACACTGTTTCTTCTTGACAGAATGATGAATATGAACCAATTGGTCATGCAAATACTGAGACCTTCTCAATGTTATTTCGGGATAATCCTTTACATATTTGGAAACATCACCTGCTGCCAAAAATGCCAGAATTTCTCCATAATGCCCCGAACCTGTAACAGGTGATCAGTCTTGCAGTAGAAAAATTTCTTTTTTTTTTTTTTATGTATTCGTACCTCTCTGTTCTGAGTGTGGGCTCTTTGATATGCCTCCTCCAGACAGGTATTGCTGTATCCTCGATAAATAACATGATTGTAACGGCTCCCCTAATATAAAGGGGATTAACGCCGTTTACGATGTTCCCTCTTCTGGACACACATCCACTCGCTGCCAATATCCACAGCTAAACGACCCTTTCCTATAGAAGCCGACCCCTCTGGCAAAGAGACGAGACGCACTCTGTCCCTTCTGTAGTAGGAATGCCTTTATTAAAAACCCACATTGTAACTTTATACACAATTCAAGGCACATGCTTTAACATGAACAAGAGCCCAGCTCCACCCACACATCCCAAGACGTCTGCTAGGCTTCAAACGATCCCACCCAATACACATCTTTTCACAAAGGGTTAGCAGCCAGTCTGTCTGGCACTTTACAATACACACAAGGATAGACTTAAATGAACGATAGAAATGCAAAACAACTTAATTCCTCACAGCAATGACACTTAACCCCCACATACAGTATACAATATATTATACAGCCTTGAATATGGCTATCACAGACCATATCGGGGGTTTCTTTTATTCACCCTGTGTCCAAAGTGACCCCACTGTCACACATCTCCCCTTTCGGCAGGGGACTAACAGAGGAGGGGACCCCAGACGGGTTGACTCCACAGTTAGTCCATGGGTCCATTCTTCCAATACTGGATAACCCGTCAACATTGCACTAGGAGCCCGGGAGGGCGTCGGTTTGCCGGGACAACCCATCAGCATTGCCATTTTGCTTACCGGGTCGGTAGCTGATGGTGAAGTTGTAAGGTTGTAGGGCTAAGCTCCACCGCAACAACCTGCCATTATCTCCGGAGACCCGGTTAAGCCAGACCAATGGGTTGTGGTCGGTGACCAGTGAAAATTCCTGTCCGTATAAGTAAGGGTTCAGCTTTTTAAGGGCCCAGACCAGGGCCAAACACTCCTTCTCCACTGCCGCATAGCTCACTTCCCGGGGTAATAGTTTTCTACTCAGGTATGCGACAGGGTGTTCTCCTCCATCCTCCCCAACTTGGCTCAGCACCGCCCCCAGTCCAAACATGGAAGCATCCGTGTGGACAAGAAAATGTTTGTTAGGTACTGGGGCAGCCAAGACAGGGGCATTTACAAGTGCTTGCTTGAGGGCTAGAAACGCAGATTCACAAGCTGGAGACCAGAGGACTTGCCTAGGTAAATTCTTTTTCGTCAGGTCAGTCAGGGGTTTGGCGATAGCACTATAATTAGGGACAAAACGTCGGTAGTACCCTGCAGTTCCCAAGAAGGCCAATACCTGGGTCTTAGTACGGAGCGTGGGCCAGTTAGCTACTGCCTCTACCTTGGCTGGCTCGGGTCTCTGGTTCCCACACCCCACTCGGTGTCCCAGGTACTGCACCTCCACCATCCCTAGATGGCACTTGTCTGGTTTCAAGGTCAAGCCTGCGGCCCGAATTTTGTCCAGAACCACTCCTACGTGAACCAGGTGCTCCTCCCAAGACCCACTGTAGATCGCAATGTCATCCAGATATGCACATGCAAAATCCTGGAAGCCATCGAGGAGCCTATCTACCATACGTTGGAAGGTCGCCGGGGCATTTTTCATTCCAACTGGCATGACCTTAGACTGGTACAGGCCAAATGGGGTAACAAATGCCGACTTGGGGATAGCATCCTCGGCCAGGGGGATCTGCCAATAACCTTTACACAGGTCTATTGTAGTTAAATAACGTCCCCTGGCTATACGATCTAGTAGTTCGTCTACCCTGGGCATCGGGTAGGCATCGGTGGTGGTCTTCTCGTTGAGTCGCCTGTAGTCCACGCAGAACCGGGTAGTCCCGTCTTTCTTAGGCACCAGGACTACAGGCGAGGCCCAAGGGCTGTCAGAAGGCTCAATGACTCCTAACTGAATCATCTCCTGTATCTCCTTCCGCATTTCCTCTCGGACTGCTTCAGGGATACGGTAGGGGGGCTGGCGGAGGGGTGCTTGTCCAGGGGTCTCTACCTTATGTACAGCCAAGGTCGTATAGCCCGGTCTTTGGGAGAATGTCGCCTGTTTCTCCCACAGAAGCCGCTTAGCCTGTTCCTTCTTTGTGGGGCTTAACCGGTCTCCTAGCTGTACAAGGCTAATGAGGTCGGTCTGGGGCTCTCTCTCTAGTAAGTCAGGGAGGGGTAAACGTTCTGAGTCGTCCGCAGCAGGGGCACATACTGCAGCAACATCCTCCTGCCATTCCTGATACTCCTTCAGCATGTTCACATGAAAGGTTCGCTGGATTCTTTCATCTGCACAGCTGGCAATGACATAGGTAGTATCACATACCTGGGCTACTACTTTATACGGGCCCTGCCAAGATGCCTGCATCTTGTCGGTCTTCACAGGCTTGAGCACTAAGACCTTCTGCCCAACCTGGAAGACCCGCTGTCGGGCCCCCCGGTCGTACCATCTCTTCTGTCTTCCCTGGGCCGCCTGGAGATTCTCTCTTACCATCAGAGACAGTTGCTCCATGAGGTCCCTGAGTTCCAGAACATAGTGTACTATGGGGGTCCCTTCTTGCTCTGTCTCTCCCTCCCAGTGTCCTCTGATGAGATCGAGGGGTCCGCGGACCCTTCTCCCATAGAGTAACTCGAAGGGCGAGAACCCAGTAGATTCCTGGGGTACCTCTCTGTATGCAAATAACAGGTGAGGCAGGAATCTCTCCCAGTCTCTGCAAGAGTCCGAAAAGGTCCTCAGCATTTGCTTGAGGGTCCCGTTAAAGCGTTCGCAGAGACCATTAGTCTGGGGGTGGTAGGGGGAGCTCAGTAAGGGCTTAATATTGCACACCTTCCACAACTGCCGGGTGAGTACCGCGGTAAACTGTGTTCCCTGGTCAGAGAGAATCTCTTTAGGGAACCCCACTCTGGTAAAAATCTTAACCAGGACATCAGCTACTGTCTCTGCTTCAATGTTGGACATAGCTACTGCCTCTGGGTAACGGGTGGCGTAGTCCACCACGGTGAGAATATACTTCTTTCCGGATGGACTAGACCGGGCAAGGGGACCCACAATGTCAACGGCTATGCGGTAAAAGGGCTCCCCAATAATAGGCATGGACATGAGTTTAGCCTTAGGGTGGTCCCCCCTCTTCCCTATCCGTTGACATGTGTCACACGTTTTGCAGTATTGTCGCACATCCTGGCTAAAATTGGGTCAGAAGAAATTCTGTGTGATCCTATGGGCCGTGCGACGGAACCCTAGATGTCCTGCTAGCGGCACATCATGCCCGATTCGCAGAATCTCCAGCTGGTATTTCTTAGGTACCACCAGCTGTCGTTTCTGCGAAGGGGCCTTACTTCTCTGAGATGGCTTAGGGATCCTATACAGTCTATCCCCATCCCATTCAAACAGCTCCCCATCTATTCCCCTTTCCTGAGTATCTGCCTTAGCCCTATACTTGTGTAAGGTCGGGTCCTCCCGAGTTTCCCTCCCGAATGCTTCTGGGGTATCCCAGCCTAGGCGCGCCTGATCTAAGGTACGTGTCGGGGAGGATAGTCTCACCTGGGTCTCTGCAGCAAGTGGGCCGGTTCCAGCAGTACGTGTCTGTGCACGGGTAGTCACAGGGTTGACTTCATCGGGGCCCATCGGGGTGTAAGCAGAAAGCAGGGGGGCCAAATCATTCCCCAGTAGTACATCCGCAGGCAAGTCCTTCATCACCCCCACATTCACGTGTCCCGAACCAACCCCCCAATCCAGGTGAACACGGGCCACGGGTAGCCGGAAGATGGTACCTCCCGCTACTCTTACGGCTACAGTGTCTCCGGTGTGTTGGCTCTCTGGGATGAGGTTCTTCTGTAGTAGGGTCATGGTAGCGCCGTGGATGGCTCGATTTATTGGACAGTTTGGCTTTTTGTGCCCTAGCTGTTTACATCCGAAACACCTGATGGGTTGTGCATAGTCCTGGGAGTTGAACCTGGGCTGCTGAGGATAAGTGGCCGCTGGGGTTGGTGCTGAAGCTGTGTTAGAGGCTGATAAACTGGGCCGAGATGGTGGATAGCGCTCGCTTCCGCCTGACCTTCGAGAGTCCAGATATTCATCGGCCAAAGTAGCCACTTGCTGTACAGTCCGTGGTTGCTTATCTCGTACCCAATCCCGTAGTACCGGAGGGGTGTGGTTAAAGAACTGTTCTAAGAGTACTAGTTGGGTCATGTCCTCTATGGTATGAGCGTGGCTTCCCTGGATCCAGCCCTTAAGGTCTCGCTGCAGACGATGTGCCCACTCCACGTATGTTATGTGGGTTTGTTTCCGAGATTCTCGAAACTTAATCCGGCTGGCTTCGGGTGTAATGGCAAATCGGGCTAGCAGAGCTTCTTTTACCCGATCATAGTCTTTAGCGTCCTCATCCTCCAGGGTCCGATACGCATCCGCCGCTCTGCCAGTTAAATTACTTGCCAGTAAGACGACCCAATCTTGGGGCAGTACTTCATGTATCTGGCATAGTCTCTCAAAGTCCTGCAGGAATGCTTCAATTTCCTCCTCTCCCTCCTTAAATAGTTTGAATGCCCGAAAGGGCAACTTACGGACAGGCGCTGCATCTTTAGGTGTTGTCTCCGATTGCCGTATTTCTGCCATTCTCTGTTCATGTTGCCGCTCTAGTTCTCTCTCCTGTCGCTCATCCTGCAGCTGGATGTCTCTAATGGCATTCTGTATGGCGGTCTCTGATGGGTTAGCACCATATAATGCCACCCGCTGTCGAACTCGTTGCTGAAACAAGTCTTCAACTGACCGGGGTCCTGCATCACCATCCCTCGGATCCATCTCGGTCAGTTCCCTGATCAAGGTGGCCTTGTTCTTCGTCCCACTGGTCCCTCCACGGCTCTCAAGTAAGTCTTTCAGTGTGGCTTTCCTGCAGGCTGCATAGCTGGTCATTTACTGTGGTGGTTTGAAGTGTCCCAGTAACTGGAGGGAAGATGCCGCTGCTGCCACCAATGTAACGGCTCCCCTAATATAAAGGGGGTTAATGCCGTTTACGATGTTCCCTCTTCTGGACACACATCCACTCGCTGCCAATATCCACAGCTAAACGACCCTTTCCTATAGAAGCCAACCCCTCTGGCAAAGAGACGAGACGCACTCTGTCCCTTCTGTAGTAGGAATGCCTTTATTAAAAACCCACATTGTAACTTTATACACAATTCAAGGCACATGCTTTAACATGAACAAGAGCCCAGCTCCACCCACACATCCCAAGACGTCTGCTAGGCTTCAAACGATCCCACCCAATACACATCTTTTCACAAAGGGTTAGCAGCCAGTCTGTCTGGCACTTTACAATACACACAAGGATAGACTTAAATCAAAAATAGAAATGCAAAACAACTTAATTCCTCACAGCAATGACACTTAACCCCCACATACAGTATACAATGTATTATACAGCCTTGAATATGGCTATCACAGACCATATCGGGGGTTTCTTTTATTCACCCTGTGTCCAAAGTGACCCCACTGTCACAATGATCAATCTTGCAAATCTCACTCTCTCGAGAATGAGATTTGGAAAGGATGCAACATCGAAGACATGAAGTCCTTGAATAAGTTGATGTAACTTTGGGAGGAAAGTAATTCCTCTGAAGAACCAGTTTCCAACTCTCTGAATGAAATTGGTGGATTTTCCATCACTCAAACACCCGAGAGTATCTGCTTCCCTCCTCCTCAACTTTATAAGCCAAAATCACAAGCTTTCCCCTTATTACAGGCTAACCCGAACATTTGGGCATTCACCCATCAGGTAACCAAGGTAATAGAGAAAACTAGATGGAAAGATTATAAAGACATGCACATAGCTGCAACATAGAGGCGATTCAGTTCGCATTGTGCGCTATACAAGTATTTCATTCATTCATTCATTCATTCAGAGTGCAGACATGACAGGGTGCAAGTCTTACTGTGAAATAGTTAGAGGTGTGGTTAGTAACATAGGAACTTACCTTATTGGAGTAATGTTCTGATGGGAGGAGTATAGGTTTTCTGGTGGTAGGGGGAGGTCTGTAGTTTAGCAGTCCAGAGTCAGCAGGATAGGAGACAAGTTCAGGAGCACCCCACCTGCAATAGAAAGATGAGTAGCTTAGACAGCCTGTGGGACAAGCTTAGGTCGGCAGCAGAACAGCATGGCACAGACTGGCTGCAGAGCCAAATTGCGGCCACTTTGCAACAACCACTTTGCAGCCCTCAGATAGGGCTACCCGCACGTGGGCTCGGAGGTCTCGGCCTCCGGTGCACTTGAGCCAGGATAATATCCCCAGGATGCAGCGCCATTTTGGGAGCCCCAGCTGGGACCCTTCAGGTCCCCCTGCGAAGCAGACACCTCCATCAGCGGGCAGGGGGCCTGGGAGGAATCCCCGCCAATGGCCCTGTACGTGAGGGGGGGCAATCACCCGGTTAGATCACATGCCCCTGCCAGGACTGTCTGAGCGGAGGTGCATCAGGCAGTGGCCCCTGGCGATGCTCAAGTCGGGGGGGCTGCCCGACGGGGGAGACAGGGGCCTGCGAGCGGCGTTTTTGCCGGTAGAGTGGCCGGAGGCTCTCCTCGTGTGGGAGCCATGTTTGCGGAAGGGGGTGGAGCGGAGCCATCTGCAGAGCGGCAGTTGGGAGGCCCCCGCCTCCAGGCCTAGGTCCTGGAAGAAGGGGAGCTGATGGAGGAAGATGTCGCAGGGATGTACCTGTCGAGAGCGGTGCCATCGTCTGGTGGGCCAAGTCGCCTACAGCAGCCAGATAGGCCTTTGGGGGATGCTGGGCTTGGGGAGTTTAAGGAGGCTGTGGGGGGAGGGGGGACCAGGTGCCTGCAGGGGTGGGGTTGCCAGCGGAACCAGGGGTGAGGGGGGATTTTGGACACACTAAAAGAACTGTTACTTATTACCCAGGCTCATTTAAACAATATTATTGACAACAAAACATAGGAATCTTTGAATGTCAAAACACCAAAAACCCCCACCCACACTATATGCTTTGCTCAAAATTAATAAAAGCTTGATTCAACCACCAGGCAGACCTATTGCCTCTTGAAATGGCTGCCTGATGGAACCAGCAAGTGAACTGCTTGACTATCTACATCCCCATGTTGTTGCTCTTATGTCCCATATTCAAGACACCAGTGATCTTATCTGGGCCTTGGATAATGTCCATGTACCGGAGAGTGCATGGCTGGTGGTGGTTGATGTGGAGGCCCTCTACAATTCAATCCTCCATGATAGGGGGGTTAGGGTTGTGGAGGGCTTCTTATTTGAATGAGGTATCATGGCAGGCCCCTATAATAGGTTCATTTTGGACCTCCTCAGATTTGTCCTTACAAATCTATTTTTCTTTGGTCTCACCCACCACCTCCAGGTGCAGGGGGATGCTATGGGGACATGGTGTGCCGCATCATATGCCAACCTGTATCTGGGGGGGATGAGAGAGACCTTTTTTTCCAGAGAAGTTTTGCAGGAGCTTCTTGGTAATGTTCTGATCTGGAGAAGATTCATTGACGATGTATTCATTGTTTGGACTGGGACATTTGAGGAGTTGATTGTTTTCGTTGACACACTGTATTTTTAAGATTTTTTATTAAATAGTTATGTTCAGATTGGTAAAATGTAATGAACATGCACAATGTTTGTAATGATTTATCTTTTTGTGGCAAAGATTGTACTCTAAGTTTGTCATGATTCAGCTCATGTTGGGAGCTTAGAGAGAGGCGGCATGATGACACGAGGATCCCTGTGGAGTCACTATGACAACCACACAACATAATGCGGTTTAAAAATCTCCCACGAGTGTCACAAGGCTCATTTCCCTTGAGAATGTCACGTGACCTGTGACGCACCGCGTCGGGAGGAGGAGCCAGTGACGCCAAGCCTGCAGTGTCGTGAAGCACGGGGAGGCTGTGAGGAGGAGTGTAATCTGACAGTTGCAGTTGATCTATGCTCCAAACAAGAGAGGTTTTGTGAGTGGAACGATGAGTATGAAGTAGCTCATTTTACCTTACAGTATCACGCTATGCCCTGTCTCTGTTTTTTTCCTTTGCATGTGAACGGTGGAAATAAGAGGAGGAGGAGGAAATTAGGAAGTTAAGAGATACATTCAGCACAGCGTTTGAACACTGCAGGGGCAAGATGTTTATGGACTCACTATAGGAGACTGCAAAATGGGATTTTTGTAAAGCTCTCAATGCAAATGCAAGCTGCTATATTTGAGGTTTATTAGAATTATTGCACAGAAGTATTATGATTGCATAAAATTAACTATTATTTGTGATCTATCCATCCCCTGTGCAGCAGCCCACCTAATATAGTGGTCAGGAACTTTATTCTGCTCATAATATTATTCATTTATATTTATTTATGGAGCACGTTTTGTGAAGTATTTATGGTTTTTTTATACACGTTTTTTTTATTTCATTTATTCGGTTGGCACAGTGCCATATATGATATTAGTGTACTAATATTCTTGTTTTAACTCCCATTAGTTGCCATTCAGGTCTTTACCATAATTTCAACGCATTTAAGATGAATTATTTTGCCTTAGAATACATCCCCCAACATGAATGAGGCGAGGATATTGATAAATCACTATTGCAAAACGAGACTAAATGGATTTATAATTTATCAGCTACCAGGCATCCTGGGCTAAATGAAACCAATAGTTTGAAGCCATTCCTTTAAGATGTTGCTCCTTCTCCTTCATTTACAAGCCTTAATGTCATACATGCTTTACTGTATATCATCCAAGGTGGTTATCACCACTTTGGATGATCACTTATATTTACCAACAAATTTTCCAACTGAAAGTTGTTCTTTATTCTGCTTGAAATTTTTTTTTCGTTTTTTTTTTAATATTACATTGTTTGGATCCTCTGGCTGTCTCTTGCAGGTCTGCGACCATCGGGTGCAATTGGAATTGTCATTTTGGATGGGTGGTCATCTTCCTTTTTGCAAATAGTCTGGACCAGAGGATTAGATTACTTGTTAACTAATGATTGGCCCCCTATTAGGATGTTTTTTGTAGTTTTTTTTATTTTGTTACATTTTGGACCGACCCTTTAATGAGGATGTTGGCTGCTCCAGTATCGCTGAGCATGCCTCGTCGTTGTTGGATGGTCTCCCCGTGAGTTCTGTTTGGGGTTCTAATGGCCTCCAGTCTCATTTCAATCATTGTTTCTATGAATTGTCAATTGTTGGCATTGATGTCTCTATTGAAAACTGAGTTACAGATTGTGAGTTATTGAGGTTTCAATAAAAGGTTTTCCCTTCCTATATTGTACCTACAGCTTTTCTGTCATAACTTTCTGGCTCTATCTGGTGGTTGGAAGGGCTGGACTGGGACAGAAATTTGGCCCTGGAATTCATCCAGACCAGCCCACTTACATTTTGAGTGTCCCATCAGCGCTCCCTTACAACAGAGTGTCCCATCAGCACCCCTTACATCAGAGTGTCCCATCACAAGCCCCCTTACAACAGAGTGTCCCATCAGCACCCCTTACATCAGAGTGTCCCATTACCAGCCCCCTTACATCAGAGTGTCCCATTACCAGCCCCCTTACATCAGAGTGTCCCATCACCAGCCCCCTTACAACAGAGTGTCCCATCACTAGCCCCCTTACATCAGAGTGTCTCATCACCAGCCCCCTTACAACAGAGTGTCTCATCACCAGCCCCCTTACAACAGAGTGTCCCATTACCAGCCCCCTTACATCAGAATGTCCCATTACCAGCCCCCTTACATCAGAGTGTCCCATTACCAGCCCCCTTACATCAGAGTGTCCCATTACCAGCCCCCTTACATCAGAGTGTCCCATGAGCAGCCCCCTTACATCACTGTCATATGAGCAGCCCCCTTACATCAGAGTGTCCCATGAGCAGCCCCCTTACATCAGAGTGTCTCATGAGCAGCCCCCTTACATCAGAGTGTCCCATGAGCAGCCCCCTTACATCAGAGTGTCTCATTACCAGCCTCCTTACATCAGACTGTCCCATGAGCAGCCCCCTTACATCAGAGTGTCCCATCACCAGCCCCCTTACATCAGAGTGTTCCATGAGCAGCCCCCTTACAACAGAGTGTCCCATCAGCACCCCTTATATCAGAGTGTCCCATCAGCACCCCTTATATCAGAGTGTCCCATCAGCACCCCTTACATCAGAGTGTCCCATCAGCACCCCTTACATCAGAGTGTCCCATTACCAGCCTCCTTACATCAGAATGTCCCATGAGCAGCCCCCTTACATCAGAGTGTCCCATGAGCAGCCCCCTTACATCAGAGTGTCTCATGAGCAGCCCCCTTACATCAGAGTGTCCCATGAACAGCCCCCTTACATCAGAGTGTCTCATTACCAGCCTCCTTACATCAGAGTGTCCCATGAGCAGCCCCCTTACATCAGAGTGTCCCATCACCAGCCCCCTTACATCAGTGACCCATGAGCAGCCCCCTTACATCAGAGTGTCTCATGAGCAGCCCCCTTACATCAGAGTGTCTCATGAGCAGCCCCCTTACATCAGAGTGTCCCATGAGCAGCCCCCTTACATCAGAGTGTCTCATTACCAGCCTCCTTACATCAGAGTGTCCCATGAGCAGCCCCCTTACATCAGAGTGTCCCATGAGCAGCCCCCTTACATCAGAGTGTTCCATGAGCAGCCCCCTTACAACAGAGTGTCCCATCAGCACCCCTTATATCAGAGTGTCCCATCAGCACCCCTTACATCAGAGTGTCCCATCAGCACCCCTTACATCAGAGTGTCCCATTAGCAGCCTCCTTACATCAGAATGTCCCATGAGCAGCCCCCTTACATCAGAGTGTCCCATGAGCAGCCCCCTTACATCAGAGCGTCCCATGAGCAGCCCCCTTACATCAGAGTGTCCCATGAGCAGCCCCCTTACATCAGAGTGTCCCATGAGCAGCCCCCTTACATCAGAGTGTCCCATGAGCAGCCCCCTTACATCAGAGTGTCAATGAGCAGCCCCCTTACATCAGAGTGTCTCATTACCAGCCCCCTTACATCAGAGTGTCCCATTACCAGCCCCCTTACATCAGAGTGTCTCATGAGCAGCCCCCTTACATCAGAGTGTCTCATGAGCAGCCCCCTTACATCAGAGTGTCTCATGAGCAGCCCCCTTACATCAGAGTGTCTCATGAGCAGCCCCCTTACATCAGAGTGTCCCATGAGCAGCTCCCTTACATCAGAGTGTCCCATCAGCACCCCCTTACATCAGAGTGTCCCATCACCAGCCCCCTTACATCATAGAGTCCCATCACCAGCCCCCTTACATCAGAGAGTCCCATCACCAGCCCCCTTACATCAGAGTGGCCCACTGAGCCATCGGCCCACTGAGAAACTCCCGGTAGTCCCGATGGCCAGTACATGCCTGGTGGTTGATGAAGAAAATTATAGTTTGCAACTCTGCTAAACCTATTTAGCAATTACAGCTTTGTATTTGTTATAGGTATTTATTACTCAAGGTGGGTTTTGCACAGGCAGATGTTGGTTGTGGATCTTAAAGAGGAGCTTCACCTTTAAAAAAAATATTAAAAACCAGCAGCTACAAATATTGCAGCTGCTGACTTTTAATAAATTGACACTTACCTGTCCCAGGGTCCAGCGATGTCGGCGGCAGATGACGAGCAATCGCTCGTCTCTCTGCTGCCCCCGCCGCCATCCTCTGTCAGGGAATCGGGAAGTGAAGCATTGCGGCTTCACTACCCGTTTCCCCACTGCGCATGCGCGAGTCGCGCTGTGTGTCTCCACTGGTCCCCGCTGTGTCCTGGGAACTGTGTGTTTTCCAGAACACAACTGGGGGGGGAGGGGGGGGCATCTGCGGCTAGCTTGTCCCGGAAGTGGGTGCAGATACCTGGATTATCCAGGTATCAGCACCCCCCTCCCCCCTGAAAGGTGCCAATTGTGGCACCGGAGGGGGGGGAGGGATCAGATGAGCGGAACTTCCACTTCAGGGTGGAGGTCCGCTTTAATGTTTTTTTTGGTATGTAGCTATTGATATACATGTAAGAGTTCATATTCTGACATTTTTTAGATCTTTAGACAGGCACTTTGGTTCTCCTATGACAAACTGATATCCTTCATATTTGGGGGTCCGGTGGCCCTGGTGTGTTTGCATACTGACCTGAAATTTCTTTCAGGGTAAGAGCAGTTTCAGATAATCCTACACAATTTTGTTCTTGTTTTAAGATGATTAATTAAGGGCATTTTTTGTCCCCATTATTTGCATTATTGTATTTTGTCTTATGTATTCTTTTTATGTATTGCAGTGAATACGCTGCACACAGATCATTACAAATCTCCTCAAGAAGCTAGAAACATGTCAAGGACAACGTTTTTGTACAGTAGATATATTATTACGTTTATGAATGTTTTGGTCTGAATACATTATTTTAATAAGAAGATTAAAAATATATAAAGTGATCGCACGCAGTGTTAGAAATTCACATAAAAACATGACATAAAATCCACAAATGGATAAATAGTGCAGCAATATTAAGTGCACTATTATCCATTTGTGGATTTTATTTCATGTTTTTATGTGATTTTCGAACACTGTGCAAGATCACTTTATATATTTTATATTATTTGTTTTGTGTATTGTGAACACTATTAGGTCTTGCAGCTATTTGGAATCATTACTCCTAGTGGCGTGAGGGACACCTTTATCTATTAATAAGAAGATTGTTATATATTTTTTAATAAATTTATTTAATAAAATTTGTTATTTTTTTTACTATATATGAATTCGTTTACATTTTTTTTTCAGGCACCTCAAAAGCCCCCTTTTTTTCATTTTTTTTTTCTTTTACTTTTTGGGATGTGGCGCCTTGTTCCACCTATACTTGGCTGACTCACTCAACTCCATATTTAACCTGGTTGGGTTTTAAAGCTGAATTCAAGGTATAGCAGTTTTTATATAGTCCCCATTGGTCCTGCTGGAACCAAGGTAAGTATGTACTGTATGTGCCATACTTGTCGGATCCCTTTGGAAGCAAAAAGTCACTGTAAGCAGATACCACTACTACAGTGATCTCCACTAGCATCCGGGTCCCGCATCAAGTGGTTTCCCTGCTGTTCACTGAACACAGGAGGTTACCAGCTTGGCACAGGTGTCATTCAGAAAACTATTTCCATTTTCTCAATGGATCCATGTATGTATTCTCTGATTGGACAAGGAGGAGATTGTCATACTACTGCCAAGCCCCTCTATCTTGTCCAGACAGAAAATACTTTGTATTCATTGGGAAAATACAAAGTGTTCCCTGTATAGCACCTATGCTGAGTGAATGACTTTGCTCGGCACGGGACCTAAAAGCTAGCAGTGATCACTGTAGTAGGGGTGCTTACTTCACTTATTTCCAGTTTCCACTGGGATCCCACAGGTAAGGCACATACTTAAGTTGATCCAAGCTGGACCATTGGAACATTGAAAAACGTCCTATACCTCTAATTCCTTCTATATCCCTGTATGTTGCGGTCATTCAGGTGCTTATCTAATAGTTTTTTTTAAACTATTGATGCCCCTCGCTGAAACCACTGCCTGTGGAAGGGAATTCCACATCCTTGCCGCTCTTACAGTTTAAGGTTAAACCTATTTTCTAATTTTAATGAGTGGACACATGTCTTGTTAAACTACCTCTCGCAAAAAAGTTTTATCCCTATTGTGGGGTCACCAGTACGGTATTTGTATATTGAAATCATATCCCCTCTCAAGCATCTCTTCCCCAGAGAGAAGCAACCTTTCCTCATAACTAATATCCTCCAGACCCTTTTTAAGTTTGTTGCCCTTCTTTGTACTCGCTCCATTTCCAGTACATCCTTCCTGAGGACTGGTGCCCAGAACTGGACAGCATACTCCAGGTGCGGCCGGACCAGAGTCTTGTAGAGCGGGAGAATTATCATTTTATCGCTGCCGTTAATCCCTTTTTAATGCCAATATTCTGTTTGCTTTGTTAGCAGCAGCTTGGCATTGCATACCATTGAGCCTATCGTCTACTAGGACCCCCAGGTCCTTTTCCATCCTAGATTCCCCCAGAGGTTCTCCCCCCATTTATATTTTTGAAATCTATACATAGCGTATTAATGCTATTCCTTTTACAGGTTGCTTAGTAAATTTGAGGTGGCAACACCAGTTTTTCAGTCCATCAATGACCATATTATAGTCACAATGCACATAACTGAAAGCTGTCCACAGAAAGGCAATTGTTATGTGTTAACTCATCTGTCTCTGTTTTCTATTTTATAAGTACCAAACACAAGTTCCCAACCTAACGGAGTGTGGTGTCTAGTGATGGACGAACTTCCGACGGGACGTTTCGCGAACGCGAAACGCGAACGGACACAAACGTTCGCGAAAACGACCGTTCGCCGCGGGCTCCATTGACTTCAATGGGAGGCGAATTTCGCAAACCTTTAGGTCGAATTTGCGGCCACGGGGTAATTATTAGGGGGTAGCACGTAGTCCCACCACCTGGACAATAGCATAATACATGTATGAGGTGAATTTGGGATCGATAACTACAAGCATTTTTTTTTTATTTGGGAAATTGTTCTGACAATTCAGGACTATGGAGCTAATGAAGGCAATGGAGGAGAGGGAAGGTCAGGGACCAGGGTAGGCAAACAAGAGGGTGCAGGAGATACAGAGCACTGACAGCAGCACCGTAATACAGAGCACTGACATCAGCACCGTGACATACAGCGCTGACAGCAGCTCCGTGACATACAGCGCTGACAGCAGCTCCGTGACATACAGCGCTGACAGCAGCTCCGTGACATACAGCGCTGACAGCAGCTCCGTGACATACAGCGCTGACAGCAGCTCCGTGACATACAGCGCTGACAGCAGCACCGTGACATACAGCGCTGACAGCAGCTCCGTGACATACAGCGCTGACAGCAGCTCCGTGACATACAGCGCTGACAGCAGCTCCGTGACATACAGCACTGACAGCAGCTCCGTGACATACAGCGCTGACAGCAGCTCCGTGACATACAGCGCTGACAGCAGCACCGTGACATACAGCGCTGACAGCAGCTCCGTGACATACAGCGCTGACAGCAGCTCCGTGACATACAGCGCTGACAGCAGCTCCGTGACATACAGCGCTGACAGCAGCTCCGTGACATACAGCGCTGACAGCAGCTCCGTGACATACAGCGCTGACAGCAGCTCCGTGACATACAGCGCTGACAGCAGCTCCGTGACATACAGCGCTGACAGCAGCTCCGTGACATACAGCGCTGACAGCAGCTCCGTGACATACAGCGCTGACAGCAGCTCCGTGACATACAGCGCTGACAGCAGCACCGTAAGCAGCCCCAGGAGGAAGTCAGCACAGCACAGGGATGGTGTGATCCCCTCATAATAAGAACCCCCAGGAGGAAGTCAGCACAGCACAGGGATGGTGGGAGCCCCTCATAATAAGAACACCCAGGAGGAAGTCAGCACAGCACAGGGATGGTGGGAACCCCTCATAATAAGCAGCCCCAGTAGAAATATGACACCGCTCAACCTCTTCAAAGAGGAGGGTAGGGGCATATAGTACGGTGTGCTTTTTTGGGTCAGGGAAGTGAGCCAAATGAATTAAGAAGGTCTGTGTGCTTGATTCCAAAAATTGTTTATAGACATATACATGGTCTACTGATCACATGTGTTGAATTCCTCCGAGATCCATGCCTCATTCATTTTTAGAAATGTGAGGTAGTTAACACTGTGGTGAGCTAGGCGAGTACGCTTATCGGTCACAATCCCCCCTGCTGCGCTGAACGTCCTTTCGGACAGGACACTGGATGAGGGGCAAGCCAACAGTTCGATTGCAAATTGGGCAAGCTCTGGCCAGAGGTCAAGCCTGCCCACCCAGTAGTCTAGGGGTTCATCACTCCTCAGAGCGTCCACATCGGCCGTTAACCCAATGTAGTCGGACACCTGACGGTCTAGGCGTTCCCTGATGCTGGATCCGGATGACACCTGTCGATGGGTCGGCTGAAAGAATGACCTCATATCCGAAGTCACCAACACATCTTCAAACCGGCCTCTTCTTGCAGGCGCTGTTGGATTGGTACCCGCAAATCCTTCTCTGGGAGTGGGAATTGCTCCTCTGCCAGCGCACGCAAAAGCAGAATGCAGCATTTCTCGAAGCAAGGCCTGGAAGTGCTGCATTCTGACAGCCCTCTGCGACGGCGGTAACATTTCCGCCATTTTGTGTTTGTACCGGGGGTCTAAGTACGTTGCCACCCAGTACTGGTCCTTGACCCTCATGCTTTTTATACGGGGGTCCCTATTAAAACACTGGAGCATGAAGGCCCCCATTTGCACTAAAGTGGAAGCGGTGTGGTGGCCTGGCTCCTGCTCATCATCCAGGATAATGTCGTCCTCTTCATTCTCCTCTCCCCATCCTCGCACAACAGGGATCCCAGAAAGGTTTAAAGCATGCTCTTCTTGCTCCTGCTCATCCGCCCCGGCACCATCCTCCTCTGACTCCTCATCAGACTCCTGTTGTTGACTTGTCTCAGATAGAGTAGCCCCCCCTGGGAATTCATCCAGCATTGCGACTTCCTCATCTTCCCGCTCCTGCTCCTCCACAGCCTGATCAATGACACGACGCAATGCACGCTCCAGAAAGAAGGCATAAGGTACCATGTCACTGATGGCGCCATGGCTGCGACTGACCAGTTTGGTGATCTCCTCAAATGGCCGCAGAAGTCTGCATGTGTCGCGCATGAGCAGCCACTGGCGCGGTGAAAAAAAACCCAGCTCCCCAGAACCGTTTCTTTCGCAGAGTTCATACAGGTAGACGTTAACTGCACGTTTCTGCTGGAGCAGCCTATCAAGCATATAGAAGGTTGAGTTCCATCGCGTCGGGCAATCGCAAATAAGACGTCTGACCGGCAGATGGTGTCGCCGCTGAATGTCAGCAAGGCGAGCCATGGCCGTGTAAGATCTTCTGAAATGGGCCGAGATTTTCCTTGCCTGCCGCAAGATGTCCTGGACCCCAGGGTATTTGACAAGGAATCGCTGCACGACCAAGTTTAAGACGTGTGCCATGCACGGCACGTGCGTGATTTTGCCCTGTTTCAATGCGCTAAGCAGATTGGCACCGTTGTCACACACCACTTTACCAACTGTCAAATTGAGCGGTGTTAGCCACTCATCTGCCTGTGAACGCAAAGCTGAAAGGAGTGCCGGGCCAGTGTGGCTCTTTGCTTCCAGGCACAACAGACGCAGCACGGCATGGCAACGTCTCACCTGGCATGTGGAATAGGTTCTGGGGAGCTTGGGCGGTGCAGTGGAAGAGACGCTAGCAGCGGAAAAGGAGGAGGCAGCTGAGGAGGAGAGGGAGGAGGATGGAGTAGGAGGAGGAGAAGAAGAGTCAGGCCTGCATGCAATCCGTGGCGGTAAAACCAAATCTACACGGGTGCCACGGGTTACATGCTTGACGGCCGTCAGAAGGTTCACCCAGTGGGCAGTAAAACTGATATACCTTCCCTGCCCGTGTTTGCTAGACCACGTGTCTGTGGTCAGATGTATCTTGGCACCGACACTGTGTGCCAGAGATACATTCACTTGCCGCTGAACATGGCCATATAGCTCTGGGATGCCCTTCTCTGAGAAATACTTCCTTCCTGGGACCTTCCATTGTGGTGTTCCAATGGCCACAAATTTGCGAAAGGCCTCCGAGTCCACCAGTTTATATGGCAGTAGTTGGCGGGCTATGAGTTCTGACAAGCCAGCCGCCAACCGTTGGGCAAGAGGGTTATCCGGCGTCATCATTTTTTTACGCTCAAACATTAGGCCCACGGAAGCCTGCCTTTTTGCAGAAAAATGTGAGCTTGGCGTGATGGAAGGTGGAGTGGAGGACAATTGTGAGGAGAGAGGAGAAGGAGAAGTAGAAGACGAGGCTGGACGGTGAGAGCCTGCAGTGTGGCTTTGTGTGTTCCGTTGCTCCCACTGGGCTCGGTGATGGCTGCTCATGTGCCTTCTTAAGGCGGTCGTCCCTAGGTGAGTATTGGGCTTACCGCGACTAACGCGTTGACTGCAAAGATTGCAGATGGCAACGCTATTGTCAGCAGCGGACACGTTAAAAAAAGCCCACACTGCGGAGCCATGTGCCGGTGTCCTGGGAGCGCCAGATGTGACCGTACATGGTCGATGACTCGCTCCTGATACATTTGCAGTCTGCTTTGTCCCTGCTGTGCAATGTAAGTCATTGCTGCTTCTCCTCCCTATCTGCTGGTCCATATCTCCCTCTGAACTCCCCTCCTCTTCCTCTCTTGTGGGCACCCACGTGACATCACTAGACACGTCATCATCAACGTCACCTTCCCCACCGCTATAAGTAGAGTAGGCAGCAACACCGGGGACCAACCTCCTCCTTGGGCTGATCTGGGTACTGGCGTCAGACTGCTGAGTAGCGCTTGTTGCTACCTCCTCTTCCTGATCCAATACCAAGAGTGGCTGCGCATCAGAAATGTCCTCTTGATATGGATCGGAAAATAATTCCAGTGACTCAAGCGGAAGGTATGTGGTGGTGGTGGTGGTGGTCGTGTTGTTGGTGGTAGTGTCTTTGGGGGTGCACATAGCAGAGAGTGAAGAAGAGGGTGCAGATCGAGAGGATGAGGAGGGTGCAGAAGAGTAAGGCTGAGCGAGCCACTCAACCAAGTCTGGTGCATCCTTTAAAGTAATTGAACGCACCTTCTGCAACTTCCCACTTTGGCTCAAGCCTGTTGCTCCTGCCCTACCCCTACCACCCCTGCGGAAGGGCCTGCCTCTTCCTCTGCATGTCATTTTTTAAATGACCCTGTGACAAAACTCTTAGTCCCTATACCGCTGAAGGACTGCTGCAGTATAGGTGAGCGGTCAGCAGTGGTGCACGTCAACCCTATCTATTGTGGACCTATAGCGGTCCTTACAGAACAGCAGACTGTACCGCACTCAAGCCTATGTACCGTAGCACCCTATACCAAGTTACCAGTCCTTATAAGAACTTTTGTGGACCAAGCAGGTTGTGTATTAGTGTTTAGCAGACTGTACGTCAGTCCCTATACCGCTGAAGGACTGCTGCAGTATAGGGCAGCGGTCAGCAGTGGTGCACGTCAACCCTATCTATTGTGGACCGATAGCGGTCCTTACAGAACAGCAGACTGTACCGCACTCAAGCCTATGTACCGTAGCACCCTATACCAAGTTACCAGTCCTTATAAGAACTTTTGTGGACCAAGCAGGTTGTGTGTTAGTGTTTAGCAGACTGTGCGTCAGTCCCTATACCGCTGAAGGACTGCTGCAGTATAGGGCAGCGGTCAGCAGTAGTGCACGGCAACCCTATGTATTGTGGACCGATAGCGGTCCTTACAGAACAGCAGACTGTAACGCACTCAGGCCTATGTACCGTAGCACCCTATACCAAGTTACCAGTCCTTATAAGAACTTTTGTGGACCAAGCAGGTTGTGTGTTAGTGATTAGCAGACTGTACGTCAGTCCCTATACCAATGAAGGACTGCTGCAGTATAGGGCAGCGGTCAGCAGTAGTGCACGGCAACCCTATGTATTGTGGACCGATAGCGGTCCTTACAGAACAGCAGACTGTAACGCACTCAGGCCTATGTACCGTAGCACCCTATACCAAGTTACCAGTCCTTATAAAAACTTTTGTGGACCAAGCAGGTTGTGTGTTAGTGTTTAGCAGACTGTGCGTCAGTCCCTATACCGCTGAAGGACTGCTGCAGTATAGGGCAGCGGTCAGCAGTGGTGCACGTCAACCCTATCTATTGTGGACCGATAGCGGTCCTTACAGAACAGCAGACTGTACCGCACTCAAGCCTATGTACCGTAGCACCCTATACCAAGTTACCAGTCCTTATAAGAACTTTTGTGGACCAAGCAGGTTGTGTATTAGTGTTTAGCAGACTGTACGTCAGTCCCTATACCGCTGAAGGACTGCTGCAGTATAGGGCAGCGGTCAGCAGTGGTGCACGTCAACCCTATCTATTGTGGACCGATAGCGGTCCTTACAGAACAGCAGACTGTACCGCACTCAAGCCTATGTACCGTAGCACCCTATACCAAGTTACCAGTCCTTATAAGAACTTTTGTGGAACAAGCAGGTTGTGTGTTAGTGATTAGCAGACTGTACGTCAGTCCCTATACCAATGAAGGACTGCTGCAGTATAGGGCAGCGGTCAGCAGTGGTGCACGTCAACCCTATCTATTGTGGACCGATAGCGGTCCTTACAGAACAGCAGACTGTACCGCACTCAAGCCTATGTACCGTAGCACCCTATACCAAGTTACCAGTCCTTATAAGAACTTTTGTGGACCAAGCAGGTTGTGTATTAGTGTTTAGCAGACTGTACGTCAGTCCCTATACCGCTGAAGGACTGCTGCAGTATAGGGCAGCGGTCAGCAGTGGTGCACGTCAACCCTATCTATTGTGGACCGATAGCGGTCCTTACAGAACAGCAGACTGTACCGCACTCAAGCCTATGTACCGTAGCACCCTATACCAAGTTACCAGTCCTTATAAGAACTTTTGTGGAACAAGCAGGTTGTGTGTTAGTGATTAGCAGACTGTACGTCAGTCCCTATACCGCTGAAGGACTGCTGCAGTATAGGGCAGCGGTCAGCAGTGGTGCACGTCAACCCTATCTATTGTGGACCGATAGCGGTCCTTACAGAACAGCAGACTGTACCGCACTCAAGCCTATGTACCGTAGCACCCTATACCAAGTTACCAGTCCTTATAAGAACTTTTGTGGACCAAGCAGGTTGTGTATTAGTGTTTAGCAGACTGTACGTCAGTCCCTATACCGCTGAAGGACTGCTGCAGTATAGGGCAGCGGTCAGCAGTGGTGCACGTCAACCCTATCTATTGTGGACCGATAGCGGTCCTTACAGAACAGCAGACTGTACCGCACTCAAGCCTATGTACCGTAGCACCCTATACCAAGTTACCAGTCCTTATAAGAACTTTTGTGGAACAAGCAGGTTGTGTGTTAGTGATTAGCAGACTGTACGTCAGTCCCTATACCAATGAAGGACTGCTGCAGTATAGGGCAGCGGTCAGCAGTAGTGCACGGCAACCCTATGTATTGTGGACCGATAGCGGTCCTTACAGAACAGCAGACTGTAACGCACTCAGGCCTATGTACCGTAGCACCCTATACCAAGTTACCAGTCCTTATAAGAACTTTTGTGGAACAAGCAGGTTGTGTGTTAGTGATTAGCAGACTGTACGTCAGTCCCTATACCAATGAAGGACTGCTGCAGTATAGGGCAGCGGTCAGCAGTAGTGCACGGCAACCCTATGTATTGTGGACCGATAGCGGTCCTTACAGAACAGCAGACTGTAACGCACTCAGGCCTATGTACCGTAGCACCCTATACCAAGTTACCAGTCCTTATAAGAACTTTTGTGGACCAAGCAGGTTGTGTGTTAGTGATTAGCAGACTGTACGTCAGTCCCTATACCAATGAAGGACTGCTGCAGTATAGGGCAGCGGTCAGCAGTAGTGCACGGCAACCCTATGTATTGTGGACCGATAGCGGTCCTTACAGAACAGCAGACTGTACTGCACTCAGGCCTATGTACCGTAGCACCCTATACCAAGTTACCAGTCCTTATAAGAACTTTTGTGGACCAAGCAGGTTGTGTGTTAGTGTTTAGCAGACTGTGCGTCAGTCCCTATACCGCTGAAGGACTGCTGCAGTATAGGGCAGCGGTCAGCAGTAGTGCACGGCAACCCTATGTATTGTGGACCGATAGCGGTCCTTACAGAACAGCAGACTGTAACGCACTCAGGCCTATGTACCGTAGCACCCTATACCAAGTTACCAGTCCTTATAAGAACTTTTGTGGACCAAGCAGGTTGTGTGTTAGTGATTAGCAGACTGTACGTCAGTCCCTATACCAATGAAGGACTGCTGCAGTATAGGGCAGCGGTCAGCAGTAGTGCACGGCAACCCTATGTATTGTGGACCGATAGCGGTCCTTACAGAACAGCAGACTGTAACGCACTCAGGCCTATGTACCGTAGCACCCTATACCAAGTTACCAGTCCTTATAAAAACTTTTGTGGACCAAGCAGGTTGTGTGTTAGTGTTTAGCAGACTGTGCGTCAGTCCCTATACCGCTGAAGGACTGCTGCAGTATAGGGCAGCGGTCAGCAGTAGTGCACGGCAACCCTATGTATTGTGGACCGATAGCGGTCCTTACAGAACAGCAGACTGTAACGCACTCAGGCCTATGTACCGTAGCACCCTATACCAAGTTACCAGTCCTTATAAGAACTTTTGTGGACCAAGCAGGTTGTGTGTTAGTGATTAGCAGACTGTACGTCAGTCCCTATACCAATGAAGGACTGCTGCAGTATAGGGCAGCGGTCAGCAGTAGTGCACGGCAACCCTATGTATTGTGGACCGATAGCGGTCCTTACAGAACAGCAGACTGTAACGCACTCAGGCCTATGTACCGTAGCACCCTATACCAAGTTACCAGTCCTTATAAAAACTTTTGTGGACCAAGCAGGTTGTGTGTTAGTGTTTAGCAGACTGTGCGTCAGTCCCTATACCGCTGAAGGACTGCTGCAGTATAGGGCAGCGGTCAGCAGTAGTGCACGGCAACCCTATGTATTGTGGACCGATAGCGGTCCTTACAGAACAGCAGACTGTAACGCACTCAGGCCTATGTACCGTAGCACCCTATACCAAGTTACCAGTCCTTATAAGAACTTTTGTGGACCAAGCAGGTTGTGTGTTAGTGATTAGCAGACTGTACGTCAGTCCCTATACCAATGAAGGACTGCTGCAGTATAGGGCAGCGGTCAGCAGTAGTGCACGGCAACCCTATGTATTGTGGACCGATAGCGGTCCTTACAGAACAGCAGACTGTAACGCACTCAGGCCTATGTACCGTAGCACCCTATACCAAGTTACCAGTCCTTATAAGAACTTTTGTGGAACAAGCAGGTTGTGTGTTAGTGATTAGCAGACTGTACGTCAGTCCCTATACCAATGAAGGACTGCTGCAGTATAGGGCAGCGGTCAGCAGTAGTGCACGGCAACCCTATGTATTGTGGACCGATAGCGGTCCTTACAGAACAGCAGACTGTAACGCACTCAGGCCTATGTACCGTAGCACCCTATACCAAGTTACCAGTCCTTATAAGAACTTTTGTGGACCAAGCAGGTTGTGTGTTAGTGATTAGCAGACTGTACGTCAGTCCCTATACCAATGAAGGACTGCTGCAGTATAGGGCAGCGGTCAGCAGTAGTGCACGGCAACCCTATGTATTGTGGACCGATAGCGGTCCTTACAGAACAGCAGACTGTACTGCACTCAGGCCTATGTACCGTAGCACCCTATACCAAGTTACCAGTCCTTATAAAAACTTTTGTGGACCAAGCAGGTTGTGTGTTAGTGTTTAGCAGACTGTGCGTCAGTCCCTATACCGCTGAAGGACTGCTGCAGTATAGGGCAGCGGTCAGCAGTAGTGCACGGCAACCCTATGTATTGTGGACCGATAGCGGTCCTTACAGAACAGCAGACTGTAACGCACTCAGGCCTATGTACCGTAGCACCCTATACCAAGTTACCAGTCCTTATAAGAACTTTTGTGGACCAAGCAGGTTGTGTGTTAGTGATTAGCAGACTGTACGTCAGTCCCTATACCGCTGAAGGACTGCTGCAGTATAGGGCAGCGGTCAGCAGTAGTGCACGGCAACCCTATGTATTGTGGACCGATAGCGGTCCTTACAGAACAGCAGACTGTACCGCACCCAAGCCTATGTACCGTAGCACCCTAGACAGACCAAGTTACCAGTCCTGATAAAGAGCTTTGTGGAACAAGTGAGTTGTGAATGATTAGCAGACTGCAGCAGAAGGGCAGCAGTCAAGTATAATATTCTTTCTATATTTGGAAGAAAGAATATTATACGTGTACAAGCCTATTACCGTACCACTGATACCAGTCCTGAAAAGAACCTTTGTGGAACTAATAGTAACAGCAAGTCTTTAAAATTATCCTCACTGCCTGACACACTGCTTCCTGCCTGTCCCTATACAAATTGGCAAAAAAGAGTAGGCTGGAACGATTAGCTGGAACAGCTCTTTTGTGGACCTGATAGTAACAGCTAATGATGATGATGATGATGATGATGAAGAAAGACTAATCTGGCTGAGCTGTCCCTAAAATAGCAGCATACAGCGCTCTGTCCCTTTATCTAAACTGACAAAAGAAACTCAGGCTGCTGACCTAACACCTATACCAGTCCTGAAAAGAACTTTTGTGTACCAAATAGCTAGCGTTTTCTCTGTCCCTACTCCACACAGGATCCTTTCCCTACAGTGACAGAAGAAAGAATGTAAAATGGCCACCGGATCGGGTGTATTTATAGGTTAGGGGGAATGTCCAAGTGTCCATGAGCTGTCATGTCTCAATTGGTTGTCCTGTAACACATGATAAACGTGTCACGAAAGGTTAAAGTTCTTGTATACATTAAACACGTAAGTCCGCCGGGGCGAACGACGGAAAAAGGCGTTCGAACCCGCGGACGGCGAAAGTCGGAAATTCGCCGCGAAACGACCGCCGGGCGAACCGTTCGGCCATCACTAGTGGTGTCAGCAGTGTTACTCAACAAATGCATACACCTGTACTGGCAGCTTGGTGCAGTGTACCGGGGAACAGACCATGTGTTTACAGAAATCTCAAAAGGAGTCAACAGGTAAGTTAATGTCACTCCAGGCATCTTAAACTCACAAATATATGCAGGGACACAATGTAACTGCCTGGAGTTGTTTTTTCATTCTCATTAGCAATGAGTGAAACTAAAAGTTTTCTCTTTTGGCAAAAAATTGGGACATCTCAAGAAAAGACATTAGTTTGTTTGGAGGGCAAAATCAGAGCTTAAAATGGCTAGAGAAGCTCCATTCAGTTATTTTGGACCTGCTCTTTTGCCAAAAATACCCCCTTCTAATGAGCGGGGAAATAAATGTTAGATGTTTAAAAAAAGAAGTACTCCAACTATAGCCTTTTATATAAATGAACAAAAAAGTGGAAAGCTACTGTGTGTGTATTTGTGTGCGTATAAATGTATGTTGTGTTTTTAAGATATACATCCAAAAGTCTTTTTAAAAATAGAGAATTCCACATCCTTATTGCCCTGACAATGAAAACCCCCTATGCAGCTTCAGATTAAACTGCTTCTCCTCCAATCTCATTGTGTGGCCCTGTGTCCTCATAAACTCCCAGGGACTGAATAGTGCTTTCCTATGCTGGAATCCCCATTGAGGTATTTGTAGAGCTCTATCAAGCCTATAGTGTTTGCAGCTGCTCCTCGTAATTGAGGTCCTCCAGTCCCCTTATTAGTTTTGTTGCCCTTCTTTGGACTCTCTCTCCAGCACATCCCTTCTGAGGACTGGTGACCAGAACTGGGCAGAATACTCCAGATGGGGCCTGGGCTAGCTCTGGGTTTCTTTTTTCCTGTCTTTCCCAGATGATGTGGACATCGTCTATATAAGAAGGGGGAGTGTGTAGCACCGGGTTCCTGAAGAGCATGCGCTATGTGTTTTTCAAAACTTAACTTTACCCAAACTACACTTTGGTTTGGGTCTATTTGCCTAAATTTGACTTCTGTGTCAGTCTGACTGGGCTGTGAAATGTTCAGCCTGGCCACAAGGGGGCACTGTCTCTCGTGGCAGGCGTGGAACTATGGTCTGGTCAGGCACTTAAGTTACTGTCTTTCGGAGTCAGGTCAGTGGGAGTGGCCCTCTCGCTGTGCCCTCTGGGAGAGGGTATTTAAGACACGGACGTCACGTGGTGCGGGATTCTGGTCCAGTATGAAGTGTTGAGTGCTTGGTCCTCCTGACCAGCCCCCAGGAAGGCTATTGCTTGGGGTGCAGATCCACCCGACTCTGATGCCTTAGAGCTGGCTAGCCCGAGGCAGGGAAACTAAAGGAGGATTCTGTGGTGGTTGGGTGCTGTCTCTGGTTCGGGAGAGACCCATTGAACTTTGAGCATTCCAGGGGAGGACTCTTTAGAAGATTACCACATGTGAGGTTGGTTTTCTTAACAAGAGCCTAGAAGGGCTGAAGTAACCGAGAGAATCCCGTCTTGTGGATATCGCCAAGCTGGCTGAAATATCCAGGTATCCTACAAGTGTTCTATAGTTTAGCTTCCTGTGTGTTCTGCAACAATGTCAGTGATAAAGACTTTGTTCCTGAATAAGCACTTTGTTGGCTGCTGGGCCTTGAACCTGAGTGTTCATCCAGCTGTGGATGGCTATTCTCTGGATGCAGTCAAAGCAAGCAAGCTCTTTAACGTTTTTGACTTTGACATTGAGAGTACCTGAACTTTCCTTTCCAACCCTCTGATCCCAAGTTGAAAGACTGTTCAATGGTTGAAGTTTGCAAATAAAATCCATTCAACTGGATCTATTGTCAGTCTCAAGTTACTGGGTCACCTACCACAGGACATCCCCTAGACGTGCAACAAAAGGAAGCGGAAGGTAACGGTAAGCCCAAAAATAACCAGCAGCTCCTTTGGGGGTTAGTGCTACACTAATATGTTTCTGGCTTTGGTAGCTGCAGCTTGACATTGCATGCTATTACTCAATTTGTCATCTACTAGGACCCCCAGATCCTTCTCCATCCTTGATTCTCCCAGAGGTTTTCCACCTAGTGAATAATTAGCATTTATGTTTTTTGCCCCCAAGTGTATTACCTTACATTTTTCCGCATTAAACCTCATTTGCCATCTAGTTGCCCATTTCATTATTTTGTTCTGGTCTTTTTGTAAAATTTCTATATCTTGCTGTGAAGTTATTGCCCTGCTTATTTTTGTGTTGCCCACAAAAACTGAGATTGAGCTATTTATCCCGTCCTCCATATCATTTATAAATAACTTGAATGGATTTGGTCCCAAGACAGAGCCTGTGGGGTACTCCACTCGCCACAAACGGGTAAAAGGATTGAGCCAGCAACTATGTAGTCCATATAGCGATTTTAATGGTTGGTTACATGAAGTGAAAAGCAAACCTACTGACGCGTTTCAGCAACAGCCTTAGTCGTAGCATGTTAAACATAAAAATGGCAATACATTTATACTCATATAAGCTCCACCCCAAAATCAATTTGCATGGTAAATTGAAGCAATTAAGAGGTTAATATCAGGATGCCAAAATGCAGGAAATGGACTGAGACAAAATATATACATCACCTGACATGTTTCAAAAGATATAAAATCACAGTGGAATACTATATATGGTCACCCTACACACACAGGCAATAATAATAATAATAATATTAATAATAAAATATGTTAAATATTTTTCAGTATGTTGGTGCAAAAAAAAGAAAATGTTGGATATTTTTCAGTATGCTGGTGCATGTAGCCCATGTGTAAAGGATCCATTTGGCATCATGGTAAACCACTGTGTATAAGACAGGAAAAACAAAGGACTTCATACAACAAGTCAAAGGTCAAAAGTAATATTATTTATCACCACCGTTTGAACGCGTCCCTGTAACCAATTTTTTACCCAAGCACAAACCTTATGGTCCATGCCTGAAGATCTCAGCTGGTAGATTAAGTGTTTATGGGGGACTGGCAGGAACCACCTTTTCGTAAACCCATGCTGATTACCACTAATGATATTCTTTTCCTCTTTTTACATTTAAAGTTAAAATTTCTAAGCTTTAACAATTGTGCCTGTTTTTTAATCTGCCTGGAATTTAGATTTGTGAAAAGTAGTCATGTAATAAACAAAAATACTGTATTTATTGGCGTACAACACTTACTTTTTCACCATGAAAATCGGGTGCAAATAGCGTGTGCGTGTTATACGCCAATACAAAAATGTTAGTTTTTTCCTGAAACTTCCCTCTTAAAATGAATGTGCGTGTTATACACCTGTGCGTGTTATATGCCGATAAATACGGTAATTACAATTCTCATTGTTTTTTTTTTAGGATCGCAGGCTATTTATTTTTCTGAGCGAGGTTGCGCCTCTAAAGGCTACTGTAACATGAGGAACACATCTTCTGTCTCTAGCGCTGTAACTGAAGAAACCACATATACCTGCACCAATGGATTTCCCAATGCAGCTACTACTACTACTACAGCCACTGCTACTATTATTACATCCACTCGCATACTCTTTTTGTTTGTCATTTTAAACAATTCTTTCTAATCATCTGAGATAAAAAAAGAAGTTGGTATTGTCAATTTTGGAACTGTACAGTGATTATACTTTACTAAATTATACCTGATTTTTTTTTTTTGAAAAGCCAGTGGCGTATGAAACACACCCAAAAACTCCACCCGGTGCCAAAAAAAGTAGACACACATAACATGCAACGGGTGTAACACTGTCCTCTCTGCTAGGAAGGACCTTACCTTGATCCCCCGGGGCATTAGGCTCCAGACGGGGACTGAGGTACTCACTTGGTCCATCTGGCCGAAACAAGACGGACCCCTTTCTCTGGAAGGTCTGCCAAAACAGACCCACCCAAGTACTCGGTTGGGGCTCCCCCGAAGGGAGACCCCCTGGGAGAGGGTGAACCAAGCCAGAAGGCCTATGCCCACCCCCTCAAAAGACGTTCAGGGCAGGCCCAAGGACCTACACCCTACTAATCACACTGTGTACCTGATATTCCAGTTGGTAGATGCTGGAAAGTTAAACCCCTTGGCAGTCTCTCCTATCTCTCAGGGACTTAATTGGGTCTACATTCCCACTGTGTCCATTATTGAGGGGCTCCCACTGTTCCGAAAACTGGTACTCATGAAGAGTATGTCCATGGTATAACAGAACGATCCGAGATCCCTTAGCTCACCCAGTCACATGTTGGCACCCAACGTTTGGTGGTGCAAAACATCAACTGTTTATTGAAACACAGGCACAGAGATATAAAATATGGGATAATCCCCCCTTCTTTGCATAATGACACAGAGTGGGGTAAACTGTACATTAAGTAACAAGACAGAAGGCCTATGCCCACCCCCTCAAAAGACGTTCAGGGCAGGCCCAAGGACCTACACCCTACTAATCACACTGTGTACCTGATATTCCAGTTGGTAGATGCTGGAAAGTTAAACCCCTTGGCAGTCTCTCCTATCTCTCAGGGACTTAATTGGGTCTACATTCCCACTGTGTGCATTATTGAGGGGCTCCCACTGTTCCGAAAACTGGTACTCATGAAGAGTATGTCCATGGTATAACAGAACGATCCGAGATCCCTTAGCTCACCCAGTCACATGTTGGGACCCAACGTTTGGTGGTGCAAAACATCGACTGTTTATTGAAACACAGGCACAGAGATATAAAATATGGGATAATCCCCCCTTCTTTGCATAATGACACAGAGTGGGGTAAACTGTACATTAAGTAACAAGACACCCAGGTGTATTCAGACTTTTTAACAAATAATTAAATCTGTAACTGTACAATACACATTCTTATAAGCATAAAACATAACATCTCACATAGTTCCATAACAAGTTAAAATGACCACAAGATTAATCTCATCTACAAGAGAGGCTCAGACAGACAGAAACAATACAATAATGGGAATGACCTACCTAACAATAAACACATAACAAACCCCACCTCAGACTATCCGGTAAAAAGTCTACAACAGTCTATGAGACAAACTCCTACAATATTCCAGCAGTCTGAAAAGGTGGAATCAATTTATCTTCTTAGATTTCTCCAAGGATATTGTTGATAAACATTACTGTCCCAACTGAAGATGCCTCTCCAATTTTCAACACAAACCACACATATAAGACCCAAGATAACAGGGATTACACGAAATGCTGAGTCCAGAGTGGTTGTACTTCAAGTCTGGTTAGGGCACACCAGACTGGGCTTTTTGGTCACCATGTGCCCCATAATAGACACAGGGTAACTTACACATAAGAGGGGCCTGGGGAGCTGGAAAATGAGTTTTCGAACCTCTCTTGGGTAAGCTGGGTCCTGCCATCCATCATGGTGAGTGTACTAGGAGGAACAGGGACACCTAAAACTTCCCACGTGATCCTCATGTGATGATGTGTTGTTTTATTGCTGTAATACCTGCAATGCCTAACATGTAACTGATTGAAATATTCAATAAACATTCCTTCTGTTAAAAAAAAATAAAAAATCATGGGTCCCCTTACAGCCTGTCTGACATCCCCCCCTCCCCAAATATCAAATTATATTTTTGCTAAAAAGACATGATTGTGATGCTATTCTTTGCAGCATTGAATAGTGCCGCACTGCAAGTGTGTTCATTTGAGGCTAAATGCTCTGTGAAGGGCATTCCAAATGCTTAATACAGCAAAGCACATGGGAATGAACTCCTAATTTTTATTTTATTTTTTTACAATTTTTCTACATTTACTCATTTCACATTTTTTAACTAACCTATTGGAGGGCTTTGGTAAAATATCAGGGGTCTAAACAGACCCCTGATGCCTCACATTTGACACAAGAAAAGGACCGAGGACATAGTTTCATCGGTCCCTTTCTCTGAACCCTCAGCTGTACTGGAGATAAATGAATTGGAAGCGCATTGGGGCTCCCCATTCATTTACAAAACTGAAACATAGTAAACCTAGTTTACTATACTTCAGTGTTGAATTAACACAGAAGTGTTAATTGGCAACATGAATATAAGTGGGCTGGAGTGGCTCTTTGCATTGACACTGTCACTTTTTCCTGAATAAAACAAAATGAGATGGATGCACTGAACTTGATGTTCAGTTTTCTTCAATTTCAGGTTGATAGTGATTCTTATCAGATAGATCTAGGCCATTCAGAAAACAAAAAGTGGAAGAAACTTTTTAGTCAGGCCATACAGGAATGTGATTCTCGTTCCTGCAACCATGGGCAGGAAAGCACAAACTATACCATCAAACTGTTGTGCCGCTGCCAATTTTTACCAAGCTATACCAGCTTTACTGTATTTTTCTAAGAAGACACCTTCCTATGGCTTTTAGATCTGTTGCTACTTTCACCGGTTAAAACCAACTTTTTACTGCTTGATGATAACAGTAATTCAAAACACTAAAATGAATCAGATTGCAGTGCTGCCAGCCTTACAGACCACATTTACCTACAGGTAAGCCTAGATTAAGGCTTATGCCGTGTACACACGATCGGAATTCTCGTCGGAAAAAGCTCTGATGGTTTTCCCGATGGAATTCCGATGGAATTCGGCTCATGCTGTCTTGCCTACACACGGTCACACCAAATTACGATCGTTTATAACGCGGTGACGTAAAACACGTACGACGCGACTAGAAAAAGGAAGCTCTATAGCCTGTAGCTAATAGCTTCCGTCTCGTAGTTGAATCTGAGCATGCGTGATTTTTGGCGTGTTGGAATTGCATACACACGATCGGAATTACCGATAGAAAGTTTTTCCGTCTGGAAAATTGAGAACATGCTATCAATTTTTGGCTGGTGGGAATTCAAACAGCTAAATTCCGATGAAGCATACACACAGTCGCATTTTCCGATGAAAAGCTCTCATCCGTCTTTTTCTGGCCAGAATGCCGATCGTGTGTACTCGCCATTACTTGTAGGTGCAAGAAATATCTCCTAAACCTACACGGTTTAGGACATATTTGCAAAAGACAGGCACCGATGCTGAGCATGTCATTGCTAACGGCAATCATGCCGTTAGTGACGGCTCCCGTGCGCATGATGTAATCGCGGCTTTGGCCAATCACAGCACCGGAGCCGCCATACCCGGAAGGAAGATGGACACTTTTTGGAAGAGGGGACAGCGGCGACATAGCAGGCTCCTGTGTCAGGTAAGTGACACATAATGGGCTACTATGTGATGCATAGTAGCCCATTATGTTTTACCTTTGCAGGAAAACAAAGAGGAAGTAAAACCCATAAGGGATTACTTTACACAATATGACAATGATGAGACACCCCTCCTCAATCAGTGGGAAGCCCATAAATGTGTCATAAGAGGGGAATTTATAGCTAAACTTGCCAAAATTAATTAAAAAAGAACGTCAATCTAACATAAACACACTCACAAACCAGATCCGAAAAACTAGAAATAATACACAAAACAATATATGGCCCTATCAACACTTAATGAACTAACACAAGCTAGATCCCAACTCCCAGAGGAATTAAACATGAAAACAAAAAGACAATACATCCTAATTCCACGTACACACGATCAGACTATCCGGCGGACTTAGTTCGTCAGACAACCCACCGGAATTTGCAGCAGAGGTCCGCAGGACTTTCCGAATGAGCGGATCTGCCCACACATGCCCGGACTTTTCCAATCCGGTCTATGGCGGGGGTCCGCCGGATTTTTGAAATGAACGGACTTGCCCACACACGGAGTAAAGTCCATTCATTTTGAACGTGGCTCCAGGAAGACGGAACTACCAAAGGAAGTCAATGTCGCCGCCTCCATCGGCGAGATTGACACCTCGCTAGCCCCGTCACCTGGTATGGATTTAAAGGGGAACCCCTACGCCGATAAAAATGGCTTCTTCTTCTTTCTTCTTCTTCTTTCTTCTTCTTCTTCTTCTTCTTCTTCCTTCTTCTTCCTTCATCTTCTTCCTCCTCCTTCTTCCTCCTCCTCCTTCTTCTTCCTCCTCCTCCTTATCCTCCTCCTCCTTCTTCCTCCTCCTCCTTCTTCTTTCTCTTCCTTCTTCTTCCTCCTTTCTTCTTTCTTCTTTCTTCTCCCGATGGTGGCAGGGACGCGTTGTGTGGCGACTTATATAGGGATAAGGGGGCGGGGTCACCGGCTGATGTCACAGTCCCAGCATCCTCCGGGACTGTGACATCATAAGGGGCTTCTTCTTCTCACTCGTTTATGTCTAATGCGGCGGGTACGTGGCATTAGACATAAAATATATTATGAACAAGGAAATAAGAGCGGAAAACTACTTGCAAGAGCAGTACAACACAAAAAAACAGCCACCACGGTTCACCAAATCAGGGATAAATATGGCACACAACACTCTTCTAATGAAGAAATAGCTAAACAATTTGAACTATACTACCAGTCTTTATACAGCATCCCATCAAACCCCAAATGTCCTCGAAACTGTAAAAAAAGAACATGTCTTATATAAGACTTTTTACAAAAATATAGCCCCTCTCCAAAATCGGCAGATAAGGCGCATGATCTAGAAGCCCCTATATCTGAACTTGAAAAAGCGATCAAAGACATGAAACTGGGCAAAGCCCCAGGCTCTGATGGTCTTCCCCTACAATACTACAAAACATTTTCAAACATCTTAAAACCAATATTTCTAAAAACATTCCACTCACTCAAATCAGAGAAACAAATTCCAGCTCAGCTTCTAGAAGCCCATATAACAGTATTAGCCAAAGAAGGCAAAGATGAATCCCAGGTCACTAATTATCGCCCAATATCCCTCATAAACATTGACGTAAAAATCTATGCGTAGATACTGGCAAACAGACTTATACCTTTACTGACATCTCTCACAACACTGGATCAAGTTGGTTTTATACCAGGAAGAGAAGGTCGTGATAATACAATTAAGGCTTTAAACCTCCACCATTGGCTCACATCCAAAAAGAAACAAGGCTTTTTTCTCTCACTCGATGCTGAGAAGGCGTGCGACGGAGTGGCTTGGGACTACATGGATGCACTATTGTGCTCTATTGGGCTTCTACCTCAAATGAGAGCATATAGATGTGCACTATATTCAAACCCAACAGCAAGAGTACGCGTCAACTCAACATCCACCCGTCGAATGTCTTTAATCTTTGCAAAGGTACGAGACAAGGATGTCCCCTATTTCCCATATTATACGTTCTTAGCCCTTGTACACACGGTCGGAAATTCAGACGGAAACAGTCCGATCGGATTATATTGTCGGCAAATCCAATCATGTGTGGGCTCTATCGGACTTTTTCCGTCGGAAATTCCGCCAGAAAAAATTTGAGAGCAGGATCTCAAATTTTCCGACAACAAAATCCGAACTGACTTTTTCCGATTGTTTGTAGAGAATTCCAATTGGACAAAGTCCCACACATGCTCAGATCAAAGTACGAGAGCAAAGCTATTGGCTACTAGGCTGAACGTAGTCCCGTCGGAACGAACGAACGTCATCACGTTCCAAATGATCGATTTTTCGACAACTTTGTCTGACCATGTGTATGCAACACCAGTTTCAGACAAAATTTGTCAGAAAAAATAGTTTTTGTGGTCAGAATTTCCGACCGTGTGTACAAGGGCTTACACTAGAACCTTTGCTATATAGATTGAGATTTAATCCAGACATAAAAGTAATCAAAATACACGATCATACATACAAAATTGCAGCATTTGCTGAGGATATGCTGCTGTTTCTCTCTCAACCACATATATCAATTCCAAATCTCTTAGCCCCTGTACACACGGTCGGATTTTCTCCGTCGGATTTTCTCCGTCGGATCTTGTCTGAAACTGTTGCATACACACGGTCGGACTAAGTAGTCGAAAAATCCGATCTTTCAGAACGCGATGACGTAATTTTGTTACGATGGGACTACATTCAGGCTAGTAGCCAATAGCTTTGATGTAGGAATTTGATCTGAGCATGCGTGGCACTTGGTCCGATCAAAATTCGCTACACATGATCGGAATATGTCCGACCGGCCCAGTTGGTCGGGAAATATTTCCAACATGTTGGAAAATTGGGTCCGACAGATATTCCGACGGAATCATTCCGATGCATACCACACACAGTCGGATTATCCGACGACACGGTCTGATAGGACACATTCCGACGGATTCTCCGACAGTGTGTACAAGGGCTAACAAGACCTAAAACACTTTCAATCTATATCAAACTTAAAAATCAACGACTCTAAATCTAATGCCCTAAATTTCACTCTACCTTCAAATTCAGTGTCACTATGCCAAAACTATGCCAAAAAAAATCCCTTTACATGGGCCAAAAATACAATAACATATTTACGTATCCAAATTCCCACCAAACTTTCAATTATATTCAAATACCACTTTACCCCTGTCCTCAAAGAGACGCATTAACTCTTTACCCCTGTCCTCATAATGATGGAATTCTTTAAATGTCTCCTGGTTTGGCAGAGCTTCATTAATCAAAATGACAATCCTACCCAGATTCTTATACATCATGCAAACTATTCCAATTCGAATACCAGCAAAATTCATTGCCTCTCCGATGAGTCTGTTCAATATTCATCTGGAGGGGTAAACCACCCAGAATTAAATACACAAGACTTACTCTACCTAAGCTCAATGGTGGAATAGCACTCCCAGACTTACGCAAATATTATCAGGCAGCTCTGTTAGCAAGAATAGTAGACTGAAATATACATCTATCAGTCAGAGACTGGGTAACACTAGAACACAAACAACTTTCTCACAACCTAAGAGCCCTACCATGGATACATCCAAATCACCATCTTCCTGCTATCAAATCACATCCTCTGATAGGCCCTACATTGGAGATTTTTTGAGAAATTTTCAAAACCAATAACCCAACACCTTGGTTAGGCCCACTTATCCCATTAAGAGACAATCCAGACTTCCCCCCCAGGACTAGAGCAAAACTTCCTTTCCAAAATCTGGCCTTATAGAGACGTCTTATCCAATCGTTTCTTTAAAAGAAGAATTCTCTTACCTAGAGAAGAACTCAATAATGAACTTAATCCAGGGCCGGATTAAGAGCATCGTGTGCTTGGTGCTGAGGATTTTGGTGGGCCTTTTACTGGGCACCCTTCTGCTTTCCAAGAGTCTGTGCTGGCATGCGCCCAAACTCAAAAGTGCGCAGCCGCACAGGCATAACACTATGGAAGCCTGGCATTTGATTTGCCAAGTTTCTGTAAGGGCCGTGCATCGGCGTGCACTCTGAGCTGAAGGAGTGCAGCTGCTCAGGCCTAACACTGTGGAAGCCCCAGACTTCTGTAAGAGCCCTGCATTGGCGTGCCCCAGGCTTCTATTAGGACTGGCCATGCAGTGCTCATTATCAATCCCACCACCCTGCCCAGGCGGTGCATGTGGAATGCAGGGCCCGTCAGGGGAGATCTCTTCCCGTTGACCCATTGCTTTCCATGTCCTTTTTGGGTGGCTGGGCCTATATTAAGGTAGGGGCCTGGAGCTGCAGCTCCAATAGCCCCTACGTTAATCCAGCCCTGACTTAATCCGCACTCGATTCCACAATGGAGCTATATGCAAATCAAACACTACTTAACTAGATGGGAAACATCCCAGGTGTGGATAAGACCCCCTATGAGCCTAGAAAATCTACGTTAAAAAAAATAAAAACCCACAGAGACACGTCATATCAATTTTATACACATCCCTTTTTTGAGGAAAAAAATTCTTTCTCCAGTATGTCATGCCAAGCATGAATACAAGTTATTAATATCAACATAACAAATACTGAATGGGAAACCATATACGTGTACGCTCATAAAGGTTCTTTAAACATAGCTACTCAAGAATGTGGGTACAAAATACTGCCAAGATGGTACAGAGCACCTGTTTTTTTTTTTTTTTATCAAATCCTCATCCTAGACATTAGATAAATGCTGGAGATGTGAAAAAGAGGAAAGGTTGATGTTGAATACATGGTGGTCGTGCCCCAAAATCCAGGATTTCTGGAAGATGGTTCACGATACCATCTCTTCAATCACATCTGACAACCTGAACTTGAATGCAGTGCAATACCTTCTACATCATACCATGATCCCCAAGAAACAATAACTCAAATTGTTATCCATGTTCATGATTAACGCAGCAAGACATTGGCGTTCAACTATCATTCCTTCCAAAAAGGAATGGTTCCTCAGAATCATTAACATAGAGAAAATAGAAGAGCTCATTATCATATCTCAGGAAAAAAATATCGAAATTCACTACCAAATGGTATAATTAGATACAATTTAAATCCTCTTCTGCCAACAAAGCAATTCATTTATAAATACAGAAAACACCAATCAAAAACAGAATACATCTGACATTAGAGGAAGAGAGTAAAGAATAAAGAAATGAGGAAAAAATGGGTACAGACTGAACCCTCAACCTTATCCCCTTAACCCCCCCAACTTTTTTTTATTTATTTATTTTATTTTTTTATTATTTAAAGTAAGTTGTAAACTGGAAATGACTAAAACCACATTATTAATATCAAAACAATACTACCCTTTCAATATACAAGCTATACTATAAAACCATCATATAGATAAACTATACAATATGTATATTTTTGAAATATATGAAAAGACTCTTAATTATTACCTGAAATATTCTGCAGATATAGAATGTTACTCTTATCTACTGTAACTTAACCTCCCTGTCGGTATTCCCAAGTGTGGCTTGGGGTGGATTTTCAGCACCAAAAGCTGCAACCCCGAGCCACACTCGGGATTGCATCGCAGGATCCAGGTACAGCAAACTTACCTTGTTCCCAGGATCCTGAGATGTCCTCCCCACTCTGTGTGTGAGCCGTCCTCCACTCGATACATCACAGGGCCCAGGCTCCGTTCCCTGCAAGCGTTGCGACGCACGGGGACGGAGAACGGCGCCAAATTCAAAAAGTAAAAACATAATACATACAGTACACTGTAATCTTACAGATTACATTACTGTATCGATTTATTTCACCTACCCTTTGTCCCTAGTGGTTTGTCCAGTGCCCTGCATGCAGTTTTATATGATAAATGAGTATGTATGTGAGCTCCTGCGCTATATACGAGGCAAAGAGAGATAACGTCTATATGGATGCTGCACACACCTTATGAGCTAAACACTCTCATACAAATAGTGATAACAAACGGGTGGTGTTACGCTCCCACACGTGAATATATATATATATATAAATATACGAGAAAAAACAAATCCTTATCATTAAGTCAATCAAAAGTGTAAAACACGTTACTTGTGCAGTGGTCTATTTGTGTCCAAAACCAATAAAGTGATGTGCATAATATCTCTACAGATAAAAAGTACATAAATAAATTAATAAATTAATAAAGCAGCAGAAGAAAAAATAATAAATAAATACATCAAAAACAAGTGATGGTGTCACTCAAAGTGAATTAAAATATATATATATATACATAGTACATAAATAAATCTAAAGTGAAGGTGCCACTTTAAGGTGAAACTATGTAGTACTAAGGTGAATACGTGACAAAGCAATCCACAGCAAAGGTGATGTCCAAGTGTTCACTGAGCACACTGGGCAATTACCTTACGGCTGTAAGGTATACAGCATGTATATGTAGAATAGATACAGGTGGGAATTTTTATGAGCCGTGACCATCCGGTACACCGAGATCCATCCCCGATATTTGAACAAAAAGAAGGGAAGAAGGGACAACGAGGGGGCAGCAACGGGACTTTATATGAATATAACAGACTGAGAGGAGCTGAGAAGATGGCGGCTGGTCTGATCCATGCGGTTCCTGGGGGTGGAGAGAGCAGCGACAGTGACGATGACTGGTATATTGGGGGTCATAGAGAGCAGAAAGAGGACTGAGTGTTGAATGCTGCTTTCAGTTTGGATGGACTCCTTTGATGTTTGCAGCCAATATGGGCAATTTTGAAATGGTGCGCAATCTTCTGGATAGAGGAGCAAATGCAAACTGTGAAAGGGGTACCCCCAATTTTTATAGCAGCTCCTGATGAGTGGAAACAATCCACGAAACGCGTAGAGATTTTTACCAGTGGATATTATGCCCCAACAACCAAGATTTCCCCATGGGTTTGATCTAATTAAATCATCAATTCATTTTATTGGTTTCTACTGTATATGCACGTTGGGATGTACTTTTGGTTTGTTACTAACTATGTGTAATAATGCTACTATAATATGAATTTTATATAATAATGTTACTATAATATGAATTTGATTATGTTATCATCATGTATAATTTTTTAATTTTGCTTATTATAATATTGATTTATCATTAACTTATTTATTATATCTCCCTGTGCATCGCCATTAAATTATCATTTTATTGATTGATTTAATTGACCATCAGTGTCTTGTTTCATATAAAGTCCCGTTGCTGCCCCCTCGTTGTCCCTTCTTCCCTTCTTTTTATACAGCATGTATAGCCTCTGAGGGAAAACAGGGAAACCAGGGAGGAAACTTCAGACTCTTGTAGCCTCACCACCGTCCCATACGAGGTTAATCCACAGGTTAGCTCAAAGGGGATACTCCGAAAATAAATATAAAGCCCACCTTAGTGTAGTAGTTTTACATAAAACAAACGTTTAATAAAGAAAAACTACTCACACATTGCAGATAAATATTCACACAGTAACAGATTACAAGCGTCTTGCTCGTGTGCGAACGCCACTTCCGGTGTCTTACGCGTTACGTCACTTCTCATGTGACTTCAACTGGGATCGTTGAAGTCACGTAAGAAGTGACGTAATGCGTAGGACACCGAAAGTGACGTTTATATTATAAATACTGTTCTTTCTGCCTGGAAACTGGAGATTGTCCATAGCAACCAAAACCGTCCCCTTACGCCAAAAGTGGTTTTAAACCAGCTAGAAAACAACGATAATTAATTAGAATCACTTGCAGAATTGAGCGATAGTGATAGGGAAATTCATCATCAAACACTGAAAGTAACGACAGTGACAATTCTGCAACTGAGCAAATTCCAGTGTTTTTGATTTTATTATATTATAATTTATGATTTTTTGTTTCAAACTTTATCATACCCGGGATGTCTACTAGACTCTTGTTTGGGCAGATTTAAATGAGTTATTCCTAAGAATTACAGGCCTACAACATAAAACACCAAATGTCCATGCAAAATAATGGTACCGCTTTCAGCACCTAAAATCCAACATACAGTAATTATACCGCCAGTGGGGTTATAGCATCCAAATGTTACAATGGATTGTTGTATAATATTCTTATGTTCACTCAATAAAAATGTATGAAACAAAAAAAAACAAAAAAAAGATAGCTCCATTAATAAAGATTTCATGCATTTTACAAGAGAAATTTCTTGAGGGCTTCAGAAAGCTGAAGGACATTCACACGTTCGCAGGCCATGGCAGTCTTTAGCTATTGCAGCACACCTACTTCAGCAAACAATCGATAATGGAATGCAGGTACACCCAGTAAAAATCCCACTCCTTTGTGTGCGTGTATATATACATATATTTTTCCATATATATCCTTAAGAATCCACACCCACAATGAAAATAGTATATATTAAGACCAATTGTCTACCTAACACGCACTTCTGACTGATAATCCTCATGATGACATCTCTGTATGGGATTCTCGGAGTGCTTTTAGCCTTGGTAACATCTGGTAAGTTTATTTTTTTTAATTCTCCATGAGTTAAAAAAAAATTAACAAGAAGGGGTTTGTATATATAATATATATATATATATATATATATATATATATATATATATATATATATATGTGTATGTATGCATGTATGCATGTATGCATGTATATATATATATGTATATGTATATATATATATTTTTTTTTTTGGGGGGGGGGGGGTGTTTCCAAACAGTATATACATATGATGTAAACGCTTCAGGGAGCACTCAAAAAAATATTTTTTTATATGGGTACCGTAAGTGCAAACATGGCACCAATAGAGTTTAGAGCTTTAAAAGTGAGATAAGAAGAAAAACCTTATATATACTGTATAGAAACAGATAGAGATTGAGGAACTCAGAGAAAGGAAAGGTGGTACCAGAAAGAAGGCACGGTCCAACGTACCACATAAGTGATCCTCAGGGGTGTAGTAAACTAAATGAGTTGAAATACAACTAAATATAAAAATTAAAAAATGTGTTAATTACAAAAATATAACAACAATACATCCCAATCTCCGCCTTCCACCATCTAAAATAAACAATGTTATACTATTGTTCCCGGTGTTTCTCTATTTTTTGAGGCATTCACAGGTCTTGCAACAAGGCAATGCAGTATTTTTTAAATTTTTATTGTGGGTCTCAGCTTTTAATTTATACTGTATACATATATTGAGAGAGAGAAGAGAGAGAGAGGCAGTAGTTTAAGTGATACCTTCAGACATTGCAATTAGCAAAAAACTATGAGATGGTGACCCTTTGTCTAAACCAAATAAATGAATACATTATAAATCAGAAAAGAGCAAACCTTTACAAAGGGAAATTCCTTAACCTATGAGAAGGTTCAGGATAAGAAAGGATAAACCTGTGGGTAAAATCAATTTAAAAAAATATTAAATATTTGCTTTTTTTTGGTGTTTTGTTGGTTAATCAAATATGTTATATCTGCAATTAGTAAGTGTAAAAATGGCATTATTCAAATTTAGAACTTTTAAAAAATGAATTAAGAAAATAATTCTTGTCTTATTACTACTTTATATCCTAGTGTCATTCTATATTTCATAGACAAATATAGGTGTTATTTTAATTTAAATTTTTCCTTGGACATACGGTAATTGGATATTCTTTGCAAAGGGAAAATTCACTGCATTCACTAAGCTCTGGGGCAAATTTTCTTGCAAAGTGCAATTTTACTTGCAAGGGAACAGTCTATTTGCCCTTGGTAAATTAACTCCATAATCTTCTCACTAAATTCTACAACCAAGACCTTAATATTCTGTAGGAAAATTAAGAGTATATAAAGATAGTAATGTTTTGAGCGTTAATATTGGTGTGAATTGGCCTATGAAACTCATATTACTTTTCACTAAGCTTAGAGATGATGGCACTAATCCAAGTGAAATCTATTGTAGATTTTTTTGTAGTTTTATTTTTTAGTTTTGAGTGTGGAAAGGTTAGAATGTTTGTCCAGTTTTTATTGCTGTCTGGAGTCCCCACTGAGAAGATTCATCCTATTATTTGTCTTAGCCCTTGTACACACGGTTGGACATTCCGACAACAAGATCCATCGGATTTTGTCTGAAACTGGTGTTGCATACACACGGTCGGACAAAGTTGTCGGAAAATCCGATCGTTCAGAACGTGATGACATTATTTCGTTACGATGGGACTACGTTCAGGCTAGTAGCCAATAGCTTTGATGTAGGAATTTGATCTGAGCATGCGTGGCACTTTGTCCGATCGGAATTCTCTACACATGATCGGAGTATGTCCGATCGGACCAGTTTGTCGGAAAATATTTCCAACAAGTTGGAAAATTTTGGAAAATTGGGTCCGACGTAACGTGATGACGTTATTTAGTTACGACGGAACTACGTTAAGGCCAGTAGCCAATAGCTTTGGTCTAGGAATTTGATTTGAGTATGCGTGGCACTTTGTCGGATCGGAATTCTTTAAAAAAGGATCGTGTTGCCGGAAATTTTTTTTGGATATCCAGCTCTCAAACTTTGTTGGTCGGACATTCCGACGGAAAAAGTCAGATGAAGCTCGCGCACGGTCGGATTATCCGAAAACACGGTCCGATCGGACATTTTCAGTCGGAATGTCCGATGGTGTGTACAAGGGCTTACAATGACAGTTGAGGATTGAAAGTCTAAATCTGTTTAGTTGTTGTAGAGCAATAGTGATATTATTTCATATAATTATAGCCAACTGACATAATTTCTCTCTATATAGGTCACTCACTTTCTTGCACACAGTGCACAAGTACATCAACTTCATGTACAGGCTCCAGTGTCACCTGCTCTTCTGGCAATCAGTGTGGCGTTATATACACAACAACCACAACAGGTAAGTTCCACTTTCAAAAATCAGGTTATCTCACAGACAAGTTCTAACCTTAAATGCGTGCACAACATTATGGACTCATGAGTTTTGGTGAGCGTCTATCTTTGGATATTTGGTGTTTATCTCGTAGGTAGGGATTGGTGAAGACATCTGAATTTGCTGAAATGGAGATCCACTGATCCAACAGGCAATGTGACCCAGCACATGGCCATACGGATGCCTTGCATTATCATCTTGAGTGTACCCCTTAATGGATTTTGACAAAGACCAAATAAGGATATATACACTGTGTGCACAATTATTTAGGCATGTGGGAATTTTGACCAAATCATCGTTTTTATGCATATTGTACAACTCTAAGCTGTATAAACTGGAATGCTTATTGGATTTAAAGCGGGAGTCCGCCGGGACTCCGCGTTTTTTTTTTTTTTAAAAGCCAGCAGCTACAAATACTGCAGCTGCTGACTTTTAAAATAGTGACACTTACCTGTCCAGCGCGCCCGCGATGTCGGCACCCGAAGCCGATCTCTAGATCGTCACTCGGGTGCTGCCGCCGCCATCTTGGGTATGGGAATCAGGAAATGGAGCCTTTCGGCTTCATTTCCCGGTTCCCTACTGCGCATGCGCGAGTCGCGCTGCGCAATAAGGACGGTCCCCGCTGCCTCTGGGATCTGTGTGTTTCCCAGCAGGCAGCGGGGCACTTGCGGAAGGGGGCGGGCACTTGCGGAAAGGGGCGTAATATACGCCCCTTTCCGCAGAGAGCTATCCCGGAAGTGGGTGCAGTTACCTGGATTATCCAGGTAACTGCACCCCCCTCCCCCCTGAAAGGTGCCAATTGTGGCGCCGGAGGGGGGGAGGATTCCGATGAGCGGAAGGTCCATTTTAGGGTGGACCTCCGCGCATATCAGATGATGCGTATCTATGTAATGATGGAGAGTGTGACCTAAGGATATTAACACCCTATATCAAGGTGTGGATAATTAATAGGCAGCTTCTTTTCCTCAGGCAAAATTGGCTAAAAAAGAGATTTAACTGACTCTGAAAAGTCAAAAATTAGTTTTTCAGAGGGATGCAGCACTCTTGAAAGTGTTATGATTTTGGGGAGTGATCATAGAACCATCAAACGTTTTGTTGCAAATAGTCAACAGGGTCGCAAGAAACGTGTTGACAAAAAAATTACGCAAATTAACTGCCAAAGATTTGAGAAGAATCCAACGTGAAGCTACCAGAAACCCATCATCCTCCAGTGCTGTTCTAGAACTACAACCTACCTGGAGTGCCTAGAAGTACAAGGTGTTCAGTGCTCAGAGACATGGCCAAGGTAAGGAAGGCTGAAAGCCGACCACCACTGAGCAAGGCACATAAGTTGAAAGTTCAAGACTGGGACAAGAAATATCTGAAGACAGATTTTTCAAAGGTTTTATGGACTGATGAGATGAGAGTGGCTCTTCATGGACCAGATGCATGGGCCTGTGGCTGGATCAGTAACGAGCTACAGAACAGAAGAAACACACGGGACACAGTGCTTTGGAGAGAGATTAGAAAACACTACAGACAGCTCAAATTTCATTAATCAGATTTACATCCACTTTAAATCTCAGACCTCCTTCCTTCCAGAATAAATACAGTAAGAACTAACGGTCTCAAGAAAGTAATAAACTTTATTTACTTGTAGGTATCTCTGCCACCGCCAGCTACACAATGTCGTGTTTATCCCTCAATGATTGTAGCCTAAGTGGAAGTCTTACCACGAATGGAGGAAGAATAAAATCAGCTGCATCGTGTTGCAACACGACTGATAACTGCACCCCAACTTTACCTTCCTGTAAGTCATTTTTTTTAACATTTAACTGTTAATTTACAGGTATAATGATTCATTTGTAAACTGATAAACAAAGCACAGAAGCACAAGCGTCCTGCTGGTGGCAATTTCTGACACATTGGTAACTGATCCCCTGGGCAACTTTTTAGCAGTTTACTATTCACGCTAAAGCAGAGGTCTCCAAACTTTCCAAACAAAGGGCCAGTTTACTTTCCTTCAGACACAAGGGGGACCGGACTAGGACCATTGGGAGTAGAAAATGTCCTGGTGTCCAGTGGGAGCAAACAATGCCGAATTGAGGTGTCAGTGAGAGGACTAGTTGTTCCCCATTGTAGGTGTTAATGGAAAGAATTGTGCCCCATCGTTGGTGTCAGTTGAAAGGAAATGTGCCCCATCATTGTTGTCAATGGAAGGAATTGCGCACCATTGTTGGTGTCAATGGAAGTAATTTTGCCCCATCATTGGTGTCAATGTAATATAATGGTTGGTGTCAGTGGAAGGATCTGTGCCCATTGTTGGTGTCAATAGAAGGAACTGTGCCCCATAATTGGTGTCAGCTAAAGGAATTATACCCCATTTTTGGTGTCAGTGGAGGGAATAGTGCCCCGAGGGCCAGATAAAGGCAAGCAAAGGCCTGCATCCAACTCCAGGTCCACAGTTTGGAGACCTCGGCCTTAGAGGAACAGCAAAACATTAAATTGGTTCTACTGGTGATTTATTCATTACTGCTATATGCATAACATTTTTGCAAAGCTTTCATTATTGGAGGGATCATAAACAATACTCCTCTCTCTTATTTCCTTCATCACAGCAGGATATTTATTTTTAGCCCAGATATCACTTAAAGCACCCAAAAATGGAACTTCCACTTTTCGGAATCCTCCCCCCTCCGGTGTCACACTTGGTACCTTTCAGGGGGGAGCAGATACTGTACCTGCCTAATATAGGTATTTTGCTCCCACTTCCGGGTATAGATAGCCGAGCCACCCGTGGGTATCTAAGCTACTTCCGCCCCCCCCCCCCACTGTCTTCTAGGAGACACACAGGTCCCAGAGAACAGCAGGGGCCAGTGGCAGCGCGAGTCGCACATGTGCAGTAGGGAACCAGGAAATTAAGCCGCAAGGCTTCACTTCCTGATTCCCTTACCGTAGATGGCGGCGCCTCCACTTGAGAGCCGAGGGACGGGTCGGCTTTGGGTGCCGACATCGTGGGCGCCTTGTACAGGTAAGTGTCCTTATTTTAAAAGTCAGCAGTTGCAGTATTTGTAGCTGCTGACCTTAAAAAAAAATAAAAAATTAGGCAGAACTCCGCTTTAAGGTTACACTTTATTTTTAAGCTTTTATATCTCTGTTCTGTTTTTCTCCTTCTAAGTGCCAGGGGACAGCACAGTATCTAATGGGGTGACATGCCGATCCTGTGCATCTGCTAGCTCCACCTGGTGCTACACTTCGGATACCATTCAATGCACTGGCAATGAGAGCATGTGCCTATTACAGTCTACACAACTTTCAGGTAAATTGTACAGATGTATGTGACCATACCCAAAATGTATGTGCTTTACCCTTGTAAGATTACTTACCTAATATTACCTATACACAGCTTATATTATTTTACAGAATGAACAAAAAAGGATAGGAGACAATAAATTCATTTACAATTCGATATGAACCTGAATTTGGTACAGAGGACTAGGAACCTTTGATTCAGGGACTAAATACACCCAAGTGGCCCTTTCATGCTAGGGGCAGATTTATATGAAATAAAGAAATGATACCATAGAAAGAGTGCCATGGTGCTAAAGTGATTGGTTGGCATGGTAAAAGGTGGGGGTTCTTAAAGGAGAGGGTTTATTGTGACAACTTTCCAGCATTAGCCCCCATTTGTGGCACTTAGCGAATATATTCACATGATATCACAGAGTTGCAAAGAAAGTTGGCACTGGAAGACTTTGCTTTTGCAGATGCTTAGACAGGAGGCCTGAAAGGAGACAACATAGCAATAAAAAGCCCACTATGTCACTGACTCCAGTGTCACTAACCCAACATACAGTATCTTAAAAGTACTCACCAAGAAGAAAAAGCCCCCTGATACCCAGCCCTATCATCCCCTATCAAGGAATCTAATAGCCCTTGTACACACGGTCGGACATTCTGACAACCAATCCGTTGGATTTTGTCCGATGGATTTTGTCCGACGGATTTTGTCCGAAACTGTTGCATACACACGATCGGACAAAGTTGTCGGAAAATCCGTTTGTACATAACGTGGTGACGTCATTTCGTTACGACGGGATTACAATCAGGCTAGTAGCCAATAGCTTTGGTCTAGGAATTTGATCTGAGCATGCGTGGCACTTTGTCCGTCGGAGTAGGCTACACATGATCGGAGTATGTCCGAGCATTTTGTCGGAAAATTTTACGGACAAGTTAGAAAACTTGGCCCGTTGGATACTCCGATGGAAACAGTCCGATGGAGACCACACACAGTCGGATTATCCGACAAAACGGTCCGATAGGACACATTCCGTCGGAATCTCCGACCGTGTGTACAAGGGCTAACAGGCAGTCCCCGGGTTACAAACAAGATATGGTCTTTAGGTTTGTTCTTAAGTTGAATTTGTTATTAAGTCGGAACAGGTACATTTTTTTTAAGTGTAGCTCCAGCAAAAAAAATATATTTTATGTTTTTTTGGATAGTATAGGAAAGGGTTAACACCCCTGTAGCATTTGTTTTGCTGCCTGTGCCCCTGTTCAGAATATTCTATCTCGCTTTCTGTCCCTGTGACAATTGGCTTTGGAAAATGTTGGGTTGTTGTGGAGACAAGGATTGGAGATACAGCTGCAGTGGAGACACCCTTTTTCCCATGATAAATCTTATGCCGCGTACACACGACCGGACTTTCCATCAGAATAAACTCTGACGGTCATTCCGACGGAGTTCCGACCGAACGGACTTGCCTACACCCGATCACACCAAAGTCCGTTCATTTTGAATGCGACGACGTATGACGGGACTAGAAAAGGAAGTTCAATAGCCAGTAGCCAATAGCTGCCCTTGCGTCGTATTTGGTCCTTCGGAATAGCCTACAGATGAACGCTTTTCCCCAATAGGAACTGATTCCGTCGGAAAGATTTAAAACATGTTCTATTTTTAGGTCCGTCAAAATTTTTGAAGAATGAAGCCCACACACGATCGGAATATCCAATAAAATGATTCCGCCTGACCTTTTCTGCCGGAAAGTCCGGTCGTGTGTATGCGGCATTACAGAAGTGAATTTCCCTTCCTAGAGGTAGATTTCCTCTCACTTCCTGCTGTCTCCCTCCATTTGTAAGTATGAGTCGGATGTAAGTCGGATGTTTATAACCCAGGGACTGCCTTTACCTTACCTTGAAGTTTTGATTTTACTATTCTCCAGAGCAGCCAATCTCAACCAGGGTTTCCGTGGATCCCTAAGGTTCCTCAAGAGATTGCTACGGTCTCCTTGAGTTGTTGTTAATTGACCTCCCATCTGACGATGCCGGAATAGTTCCTTGGTCCAATACCATTTGGCAAAGCCAGCAGCATGACATTAATGACATGTTTAGCTGTCTGGAAAGATGGAATTCTGACCACCATTATAAGGGAGGAATTTTTCCCTGACCATGAAGGTCAAGGTCTTTTTCCTATTAACACCCAATGACTTTATTTTGACATTTTAGCAGGGTTTTCCCAGGACCAAATAATTATTTCAAGGGGTTTTTCTAGGGAAAAATGGTTGAGAAAAGCTGCTTCAGAGTATGAATGATGTAAATCAATAATTCTACCTTTCTACATACACTGGATTGATTAATTCGCAAAGTAATTTATCTGCCTATTCCACCTTAATATAGGCTGTACTGATTCAGGAGAAGTATATATTTTAAGTAAATATCTACTTTAAACTTGCTCTTTTATAAATAATTAACTTTATAGATATGGTCAAAGTATTTGTACAATAATAATTTAATTTCCATTTTTTTTTATATTATCAATTTTTATTGAGACACACACCAAAATAAATAAAAAATTAAAATAAAATAAAAATTGATCTCAAGGAGACTTTACCCCTAGGTACTTGGTGATGGTGATGATAGATTCCAAAGGAGAAGGAAACAATATATATTTTCTCTTCTCTCATTCTAAGTTCCCCCCAACCACTACAACCAACACAATAATTAATAATTCACGTTTTAGTTGCATTTAAAACAGGGGTGTCCAACCCCATTTTTTTTTATATATTTTTTTATATATTTTTTTATATTATATTATATATATATATTTATATTATATCAATTTTTATTGAGACACACACCAAAATAAATAAATAAATAAATAAAATAAAATAAAAATTGATCTCAAGGAGACTTTACCCCTAGGTACTTGGTGATGGTGATGATAGATTCCAAAGGAGAAGGAAAAAATATATATTTTCTCTTCTCTCATTCTAAGTTCCCCCCAACCACTACAACCAACACAATAATTAATAATTCACGTTTTAGTTGCATTTAAAACAGGGGTGTCCAACCCCATTTTTTTATATATATTTTTTTATATATTTTTTTTATATTATATTATATTATATATATATATATATATATATATATATATATATATATATATATATATATATATATATATATATTTATTTATTTATTTATATTATATCCATTTTTATTGAGACACACACCAAAATAAATAAATAAATAAAATAAAATAAAAATTGATCTCAAGGAGACTTTACCCCTAGGTACTTGGTGATGGTGATGATAGATTCCAAAGGAGAAGGAAAAAATATATATTTTCTCTTCTCTCATTCTAAGTTCCCCCCAACCACTACAACCAACACAATAATTAATAATTCATGTTTTAGTTGCATTTAAAACAGGGGTGTCCAACCCCATTTTTTTTATATATTTTTTTTATATTATATTATATATATATTTATTTATATTATATCCATTTTTATTGAGACACACACCAAAATAAATAAATAAATAAAATAAAATAAAAATTGATCTCAAGGAGACTTTACCCCTAGGTACTTGGTGATGGTGATGATAGATTCCAAAGGAGAAGGAAAAAATATATATTTTCTCTTCTCTCATTCTAAGTTCCCCCCAACCACTACAACCAACACAATAATTAATAATTCATGTTTTAGTTGCATTTAAAACAGGGGTGTCCAACCCCATTTTTTTATATATATTTTTCTATATATTTTTCTATATATATATATATATATATATATATATATATATATATATATATATATATATATATATATATATATATATATATTATATCCATTTTTATTGAGACACACACCAAAATAAATAAATAAATAAATAAATAAAATAAAATAAAAATTGATCTCAAGGAGACTTTACCCCTAGGTACTTGGTGATGGTGATGATAGATTCCAAAGGAGAAGGAAAAAAAATATATTTTCTCTTCTCTCATTCTAAGTTCCCCCCAACCACTAAAACCAACACAATAATTAATAATTCACGTTTTATTTGCATTTAAAACCCAAGCCCAAGGGTCACATGTGGTCCAAGATGGCTTTTGAATGCAGCCCAACAGAAAATCATAAACTTACATAAAAATTTTGATGTTATATTTGAAATTTTTTGTAAAAATGTAGAACTGTAGCAAATGTAACAAAATGTAGCAAGCATTTGACTTTCTTTTTTTTTTTTTACTGCACATTTATAAATTTTATCTTCCCAAAACAAAAACATCCCACTCTTCCCAATCATGCCTTATTCATGTCATCAGTTTTTGGCAGCACCTTTTTTTTTGTGAGCGACTATTTCCAAGGACACTATTCCCAAGCACGAAGCATGCGAGGGGAAAGAACCAAAAATATCTGATAATCACCTTGAGAATTCATTGAGTGTCCAATATCACACTAGTTTTATGTTTCCCTCTTTTATAATACAAAATATTACAAAAAAAAAAAAAGTGTTGTTACTAGATAGGTACTGTATCTAAATCAGAGATCAGTAACTTGTGATCTGCCTGACTTTTTCTGCTCATCGGCTTTCCTTATGCTTAATACACATGGGCTGAATGTTGGAGCGACATTGGTTGGTTCAATAGAAACAGGCCAATGTTCGGCCCGTGTGTATAGCACCCGGTTCCAGCAGACCTGGCCAAATGGGTTGTGATCAAAACAAGGTGGGGGGGGGGGGAGTAGTCTCCCTATCAGAACACAATAGCTCAGCAGGGGAGATCGTTGTACTAACATCGGATTGTTAGTACAGTGGCTCCAACCTGAGCTGTCAGGTTTTTATTGGGGGTTGAACGAAAAAAAAAACTAGTAGTGTGTATCAGGCTTTATTGTTAGCAGGGGCGGACTGACCATTCGCCCGCTCGGGCACTGCCCGAGGGCTCCGGGCCACTAGGGGGCCCCATCAGGGTTGCCAGCCTCAGTAAAACCAGTATATATTTGAAATCAAATCATTATTATTTTTTAACAATTACACAGTGTGGGTGGATTTTGTCCAGTCACAGGCTGTGTCTTAGAATAACAGGGAGGTGAAGCCTCCATCAATCTAAATGTAATATCCCCCACCTATTGTGCTTAGCTGGTTAGTGGGCATAGAGGAGGAGGAGGGAGCGGGTTGTCATTTACCACTGTGTATTATAAGCCCCGCATGTGTGACTTTATAGTCACATGGGCTGCTCAGATGTGATAGGGAATAAGAGGGGCGGACTGACCATTCGCCCACTCGTGTACTGCCCGAGGGCCCCCGGGCCACTAGGGGGCCCCATCAGGGTTGCCAGCCTCAGTAAAACCAGGGACAGTATGTAAAAATCTGTGTTTTTTGTTACATCTTTCTCTGAAATGCCCCTTACCGACATCCTTTTGATCTAAAAATCCTGAGATTATAGCTGCCCCGCCTCTCCAGTACCTTCTTAGCCAATAGAAACATGTCTGTGTATACTGTGTGTACATGTATGACTATACTATGTGATTGTATACTGCGTGTGTGTGTGTATACTGTGTGGCCCCATAATCTCTGATTGTCTGGGGGCCCCATAATCTCCTATTGCCCGGGGGCCCCATGAGTTGTCAGTCCGCCCCTGATTGTTAGTGTATATAGTAGTATTGTAGTGTAGCCCAAGACAATTCCTCTTCTTCCAATGTGGCCCGAGGAAGATCGAAAGGTTGGATATCCTTGATTTAAATTATATATTTTATTTTTTCAGTATTTGAATTAATTGTTTTTCTATCATTTTGCAGGAAGCCAATCACTCGCAACAGCCATTCGTGGTTGCTCCACGCAAAGTTTTTGCAACTTTGGCAGCCAGTCTTACAGCGTTGATGGATTATCAACATCGATTAAGTTTGTCTGCACTAGTGGAAGTACGGGTCTCCGAAAAGGCTTCTACCTCCCGGCTGTGATCTGTCTTTTCTTCCTGAAGTTATTGATTTGAAATATTTGCATAGTTATAAAAGGGTAAAAAGAGACCGAAGTCCATGACGTCGACCGATCACGGATCCTTCAGATTTTGCATAAAAAAAATAATAATTAAATGAAACGATGTCAATTGAATTGATTACACAAGTTAATTTTGTGCTGCAAATTGAGAATTTTGTATTTTAATGTCAATCATTAAAACTCTGTGGAAAAAATAAAAACATACATGGCATTATAGTTTCTTAAAGAGGAAGTAAACCCTGATGAGTTTACTTCCTCTTACATTCCCTGCAAAGGTAAAGCATAATGGACTACTATGCATCGCATCGCATCGCATAGTAGCCCATTATGTGTCACTTACCTGACACAGGAGCCAGCGAAGTCACCGCTGTCCCCTGTAGTCCGGCGCATCCATCTTCTTGGTGGGTCTCGCCGCTCCGCCGCTGTTATTCGGCGAAGCCGCGATGACGTCACTCCCGCGGATGCGCATGGGAGGCGCCGCTCGCGGCATATCGCCGTTGACCGCGGCGCCTGTCTTTCGGCAAATATCTCCTAAACCGTGTAGGTTTAGGAGATATTTCTTGGACCTACAGGTAAGCCTTAATCTAGGCTTACCTGTAGGTCAGAGTTGGTTGTAAGGGTTTACAACCACTTTAATGACGGGCAAAACCACTGAATTCAGAAAGTATTGGAGTATGTGTGGGATTTTTAAGGTGCGTATACTAGGAAAAAAAGATCCAGAAAAATATGTTAAAACAAAAGCATTTACATTTTATTTTAACAATAGTTAAAAAATATTTATAAAAACAATTTTTCAGCAGTACAATCCTTATGGATACATTAAGTTAGATGTAGTTCACAACATGTTTCGCCCTCAATCTGGGCTTCCTCAGGGGATGCTGTCCACTTAAGGCACAAACCTTTCCAGGATCTAGGAAAATTATATAAACTACAATCAATGGAGATGCAAGGATTCTAGAAACGGCGCATCAAGCCAAGGACTGCAGGTGACCATATGGGGCATATTAGGACCAAAAAATATGATTTTCAGAAACAGAAAACAACGAGGGAGCAAAACATTTCCAAGATAGGCCACTCATATATAGAGTCATGTGAGGTGTACGCGTGTCCCTGTGGTTTCCGGCAGTGACACATGGCATTATTAGAAGCACAATTTTTCATAATTTCTTGCTGCATTTGTATATGAGGAAAAAGTTCCAAGATCTGAAGACTCAAATGTTTGAGGTCACCACATCCCAAGATTATAGAGAAAGCACGAAAACCCCCCTTGGTGGGTGAGACTTTTAAAGTGACCAAAAACAATACTTGTATCATATAAAACAGAAGTTTATTACAAAATGGTATATTCAATAAAAAAAAAAGTACATTGACATTTGTATGGATATGCGATACATTTGTATATGAGAAAAATTTTACTTTAAGGCTAGGTTCACATTGCTGCGATGCGGGAACGCCGCGAATTCGCGGCGTTTTCCCGCATCGCATGACTCCCGCCGGCAGTTCACACTGCCCTATGCGAACGGCTGGGAGTGTCAATGATATGTTAATGACACCCCCAGATCCGATCGCATATCGCAGTGCGATCTGCCGACTCGCACAGGAATCGGATCGCATGGTGTGAACGCTCATGCGATCCGATTCTGTTGCGGACCAAAAAAAGGGTCCCGTGCGAGTTTGCTGCGGGAGCGATGCGAATTCAGCCATACTATCTGTATGGCTGAACTCGCATCGCTACGGAGATCCGACGTGATTTGCACTGCAGTGCGGTGCGAATTATGTCCGGATCTCCCGTTCGCAGCAGTGTGAACCTGGCCTTAAACAAAACTCCAATCAGCCGATAGAATCTCTTTTGGGGATCGAATAGTAAGTGGTCCTGCATTGTATTTAATGACATCGAGGACCCGCCCACAATCTGGGGTGGGTTGTGGAAGCTCAGAAAAGTGCCAGCTGCAGGGGAAGAGAGGAATAAGCAGGGCCGCCATCAAGGGGGTATCGCCGTTGCAACTGTAAAGGGCCCCGTGGCCCGGGGGGCCTGCCCCGGGGCAAGGAGAAGACAGGACCGGTGAAGGGGATCAGTGCTGTGCAGTAGAGAAACAATTTCACTGTTTCTGCTGTTCTCATGTCATTGACTCAGACAACAAGCTCTTTACTGCCAGCTCTGGCTATTATGTGCATGTGCACCCCTCGTGTGACAGTGACATGCCTGCACTATGCTTCTCAGCAACATGTCAGTTTTGTGAAAACGAGCTGGAACCAGGTAGGAAATTACAATAGGGGCTGTGAAGGTATGGGAGGGGGGCTGTTTGTGTACAGGGAGGGGCCAGAGACTCCTCAGGTTTATATACAGGTGTGTGTGTGTGTGTGTGTGGGACTGACATATATACAGGTGTGTGGGGGGCTGACATATATACAGGTGTGTGTGTGTGGGGGGGGTTGACATATATATACAGGTGTGTGGGGGGCTGACATATATACAGGTGTGTGGGGGGCTGACATATATACAGGTGTGTGTGTGTGGGGGGGGTTGACATATATATACAGGTGTGTGGGGGACTGACATATATACAGGTGTGTGGGGGGCTGACATATATACAGGTGTGTGTGTGTGGGGGGGGTTGACATATATATACAGGTGTGTGGGGGGCTGACATATATACAGGTGTGTGTGTGTGTGTGTGTGTGGGGGGGGGGGACTGACATATATACAGGTGTGTGTGTGGAGGGGCTGACATATATACAGGTGTGTGGGGGGGGGGGGCTGACATATATACAGCTGTGTGGGGGGCTGACATATATACAGGTGTGTGTGTGTGTGTGTGTGTGGGGGGGGCTGACATATATACAGGTGTGTGGGGGGCTGACATATATACAGGTGTGTGTGGGGGGGCTGACATATATACAGGTGTGTGTGTGGAGGGGCTGATATATATACACAGGTGTGTGTGTGTGTGGGGGGGGGCTGATATATATATACACAGGTGTGTGTGTGGGGGGGGGGGGCTGACATATAAACAGGTGTGTGGGGGGCTGACATATATACAGGTGTGTGGGAGCTGACATATATACAGGTGTGTGGGAGCTGACATATATACAGGTGTGTGTGTGTGGGGGGGGGGGGGGGCTGACATATATACAGGTGTGTGTGGGGGGGGCTGACATATATACAGGTGTGTGTGTGGGGGGGGGGGGGTCTGACATATATACAGGTGTGTGTGTGGGGGGAGGCTGACATATATACAGGTGTGTGGGGGCTGACATATATACAGGTGTGTGGGGGCTGACATATATACAGGTGTGTGTGTGGGGGGGGGGGCTGACATATATACAGGTGTGTGGGGGCTGACATATATACAGGTGTGTGTGTGGGGGGGGGCTGACATATATACAGGTGTGTGGGGGCTGACATATATACAGGTGTGTGGGGGCTGACATATATACAGGTGTGTGTGGGGGGGGGGGGGGGGCTGACATATATACAGGTGTGTGTGGGGGGGGGGGGGGCTGACATATATACAGGTGTGTGTGTGTGTGGGGGGGGGGCTGACATATATACAGGTGTGTGTGGGGGGGGGCTGACATATATACAGGTGTGTGGGGGCTGACATATATACAGGTGTGTGTGTGGGGGGGGCTGACATATATACAGGTGTGTGTGTGTGGGGGGGGCTGACATATATACAGGTGTGTGGTGTGGGGGGGCTGACATATATACAGGATTGAGGGGGGCTGAGTGCGTACAGGTGAGGTGGCCAGTGTGTGGAATCGGCAGGATGGCCCATAGGCAAGCCCTGGGGAATGTTGGTGGCCAGGCTCGGAAGGCAGGCGGGGGGCCCAGGCCTAAAGCTGTGTAACGGGCCTAAAAATTTCTGATGGCTGCCCTGGGAATAAAGGACGTATTTTTTCTTTGTTAGTCCCTGTAGACTAAATGAGCCTTAGTTAACCAAAAAATCAGTGAATAGCTATAACTGAAATGTATGTGAATACTCACTAATCCTGGGGAGGTGCCTCCAAAATATCAAAAAGTTAAAAAAAACAAAGAATGCGGATCTGACAGCTGCAATGGCTATTACAAGTGGTTATTTATGTATTTTAAACATATAAAAAGGTAATCCGAGGTGATCAGAGGCCTTCTTACCTTGGCAGGGAGATGACAAGGATCCGGCGGAGGGCTGCTGCTCCTCATCTCCAGCTACTCCTTGCTCCGGGGCCATTGTCTTAAGTCTCCCTGGCCAATCGGGCCTCAGGACTCGCTTTCTGATGGGCCGGGAGTAGAATCAGGAAGACAATAGCGAATATTAATTTGCTATTGTCACACAACTTGGTGAGCTCAGCCACGCAGTGCTCTGCACCCCGAGCCCACCCTTTATTGAAGCTAATTAGAGCCTCAGGCTCTAATTATGTGCTTCAAAAAAAAACAAACCCATTGAAATCCATGCGTCCGGCGCCCTGCATGCGGATTAGGGGTCGGGCACATAGATTGGGGTGGGGGGAGGCGGCTCCCCTGCACCCCTTGTGGATGGGCTGCCATCCATTTGGCAGAAATTGACCATTGCACACAAAGAACCGTTTACCTTCTAGAGTTATAGATAATAATAAAAAATTTACAGGGCCTTGTATTCAAAAACATAAATGTATTTTATTGGGATTTTATGTGATAGACCAACACAAAGTGGCACATAATTGTGGAAAAAGTGGAAGGAAAATGATAAATGGTTCTCAAAAGTTTTTACAAATAAATATGTGAGAAGTGTGGGGGGATTTGTATGGCGCCCCCCGGAGTCAATACTTTGTAGAACCCCCTTTCTCTGCAATTACAGCTGTAAGTCTTTTTGGGGATGTCTCTACCAGCTTTGCACATCTAGAGAGGGATGTTTTTGCCCATTCTTCTTTGCAAAATATCTCAAGCTCGCTCGGATTGGATGGAGAGCGTCTGTGAACAGCGATTTTCAAGTCTTGCCACAGATTTTCAATTGGATTTAGGTCTGAACTTTGACTGGGCCATTCTAAGCCCTTGCTGTGCATACTAGCTCATTATGCATTTTGCCTTACAGGTGTAGAAAAAAATAATTGGGGGGGGGGGGGGGGGGGTATACACCCGCTTTAATTGAAAAAGCTGAGGTTAGAAGCTAATTGGTTTCTATGCAGAAGTGAACCTGAGTTTGCACTTTTCAACTTTACAACTTTAGTAAATAAACCTCATTGTGTACTTAAAAGTGGGGTATACCTGTATAATACATTTTATACATACAGGACAGGATACATTAAACAAAACATTGTATACATACAAAATACATTATATAATGCATTGTATACGTATGGGATGCAATATACTGTATAATACATTGTATACATACAGAATACATTATATAATACATTGTATATATACATGATACATTATATAATACATTGTATACATATGGGATGCAATATACAGTATAATACATTTTATGCATACAGAATACATTATATAATACATTGTATACATACAGGATCCATTATATAATACATTATATACATACAGGATACATTATACGAAACTTATACATACAGGATCCATTATATAATACATTGTATACATACAGGATCCATTATATAATACATTGTATACATATGGGATGAAATATATAATACATTGTATACATACAGGATACATACAGGATACATTATACAAAACGTATACATACAGGATATTATATAATACATTGTATACATATAAGATACGTTATATAATACATTGTATACATACAAGATACGTTATATAATACATTGTATACATACAGGATACATTATACGAAACTTATACATACAGGATCCATTATATAATACATTGTATACATACAAGATACGTTATATAATACATTGTATACATACAGGATACATTATACGAAACTTATACATACAGGATCCATTATATAATACATTGTATACATACAGGATCCATTATATAATACATTGTATACATACAAGATACGTTATATAATACATTGTATACATACAGGATACATTATACGAAACTTATACATACAGGATCCATTATATAATACATTGTATACATACAGGATCCATTATATAATACATTGTATACATATGGGATGAAATATATAATACATTGTATACATACAGGATACATTATACAAAACGTATACATACAGCATCTTATATAATACATTGTATATATACAGGATATTATATAATACTTTGTATACAGGGTATATAGTCTATTTAAAAAAAAAAAAAGAGATAACTAAATGAATGTGGGAAAACCATTCTGGTATGCAAAGCCGTAAGAAAGTAAAGCAGTGTGAGACGAAACTTGAAAGTCTGGTCTGGTTATTGGGGTTATTGTATTACTTCTGGACTGGAAAGATTTAAACACACATTGCAGATATTTCTGTAGAAGACTATGACAGGAAATTGTGATTAAGCCAAAGGCCGTCACAATGAGATATGTGGCATGACACCTGCTTTTATATAGAAAGTGATTCAAGGTGTGTACATGTCATGACATCTGTGACTTTGCGTGACAATTTTTATGATGTATTTAAAGGGTCACTAAACAATATCTTCCCCCCCCCCAAAAAAAAAAAAAAATACATCCACATCCACTACTGCATTGATTGGCTTGTAATCTTTTCTCCTGAAATTTTTCTGCCTCTTTGAAATGTCCTCGGGGAGTTCCGGGACCTCTCCTGTCCTCTCTCTCTAGTCTCTTCCATTTGGTTGGAAGGAGCACTTTGAGGTCATCTGTACTGCTCTATGCACACTACAAGTCCCATAGTCCGTAATCCATCCTATAGAAACTCCAGGGTATCCTCCTCCTTGGTCAGGGGTACCCAACCTTTTGAAGAGCGAGGGCCACATAAGCGACTTGGTAAGTGGTCGTGGGCCACAATAAGTGGAGCAGACAGATGACAGATCCGTGTGCGCTCTGTATATGCAGAGCAGACATGCACATAGCCCACTCTACTCTGCGTGCCATCCCATCCGATCCAACCAGATGGAAGGGGACGGATTGGATCGGATTGAAGGTAGGTGGGTGCAAATGAACATAAGTCCGTTTACATCTGCTGCTCCATAGAGGTGAATGGAGGGTCCGTGTGGGTTGAACCGATCATGTGAAAGGGGCCTAAGGCTGCTTTCACACTATTGTGATGCAGTTTACCTGCACTGCGGGCGCAGTGGACCTGTGGCTTTCCTGGGTTAGCTGCACTTTGCCATCAATGTCTATTATATCCCGCAGGTGGGACGCACTTTCTGAAAGTGCACAAAACCCGCAGGTAATAACTATGACTTGCAGGAAACCCAAAGGTGTTGGAAAGCAGCCCAGTAACCACTGCAGAACAGAAATGCCCATATACAGGGGCGGACTGACAACTCATGGGGCCCCCGGGCAATAGGAGATTATGGGGCCCCCCAGGCAATCAAACATTATGGGGCCACACAGTATACACACACAGTATACAATCACACAGTATACACATACATGTACACACAGTATATACATACATGTACACACAGTATACACAGACATGTTTCTATTGGCTGAGAAGGTACTGAAGAGGTGGGGCAGCTATAATCTCTGGATTTTTAGACCAAAAGGATGTCGGTAAGGGACATTTCAAAGACAGATGTAAAAAGATCACAGATTTTTACATACTGTCCCTGGTTTTACTGAGGCTGGCAACCCTGATGGGGCCCCCTAGTGGCTCGGGGCCGTCGGGCGATGCCCGAGTGGCCAAATGGTCGGTCCGCCCCTCTTACTCCCTATCACATCTGAGCAGCCCATGTGACTATAAAGTCACACATGCAGGGCTTATAATACACAGTGGTAAATGACAACACGCTCCCTCCTCCTCCTCTATGCCCACTAACCAGCTAAGCACAATGGGTGGGGGATATTACATTTAGATTGATGGAGGCTTCACCTCCCTGTTATTCTAAGACACAGCCTGTGACTAGACAAAATCCACCCACACTGTGTAATTGTTAAAAAAATAATAATGATTTGATTTCAAATATATACTGGTTTTACTGAGGCTGGCAAGCCTGATGGGGCCCCCTAGTGGTCCGGGGCCCTCGGGCAGTGCCCGACTGGCCAAATGGTCAGTCCGCCCCTCTTCCTCCCTATCACATCTGACTATAAAGTCACACATGCGGGGCGTATAATACACAGTGGTAAATGACAAGCCGCTCCCTCCTCCTCCTCCATGCCCACTTACCAGCTAAGCACAATCGGGGGGGGGGGGATATTACATTTAGATTGATGGAGGCTTCACCTCCCTGTTATAAAAAAAATAATAATGATTTGATTTTAAATATATACTGGTTTTACTGAGGCTGGCAAGCCTGATGGGGCCCCCTAGTGGCCCGGGGCCCTCGGGCAGTGCCCGAGTAGCCAAATCGTCAGTCCACCCCTGCCCATATATACACTGATTTTAGTGATAAACTTACCTTTAACTTCCATTTAGGAAGCATCAGCATATGTGGCTCTGCTCCCTCCGCAGCTGCTTGCTTCCTCTACCGCTGGTTTCATTCAGAACACGAATGCTCTGGGATGGCGGGTTGAAAACCTGTGATCTGGGCTTGTAAACCTGCTATCCCAAAGCAGGAGGTCATGGGCCACATCAGAGGGCTCCGCGGGCCACATGTGGCCCCCGGGCCACTGGTTAGGCACCCCTGTCCTAAGTGATATCTGTCGAGATTCACTAAGTAGATTACACTGAGGGTAGTTTTACTGTATATGTTGCCCTTATCTATAGTAAATCTATACTTTGTCCCATTTCTTTTTCTCCTCTGCGCCTCCTTTTTTTGTCCCCATCTCTCACATGCAGTGTAGCCTTTACTTTAAACACTTTGCACATATCGTATATATACATTAACAAACATTTACCGCAATACCTGGTGCAGTAAAAAGTGACGCTATTATAACCAGCATAAATAATAAATAAACATCATCCAGGGATAAGTGCATGAATATTAAAAAGTATAAATAAAAATGAATGAAAATAGTTCATTGAGTCCTCAATACAAATTGTGAAAAAATCCGGTTCAATAAGGAGGTGGTAAGCACAAATCCTGTTCAGTAGGCTCATTCACCGCACCACGTGTAAGTAGTGACACCACTCCACTTTAGGTGTCAACTCTCCAGATAAAATGGCCTTGCATTCTCATCCTCGGTAAAAAGTTGTTAATCCACAAAAGGGTTCATTGTCCACACCGATCCACAAACCACAATGGTGATCTCATAGGCAAGCCACATATGTGAAAACAAAAGTGCCCCAATGGCGCAGTATAGTTTGATCAAATTTTATTAAAAAGTTTAAAATCCTTCAAACATTGCACTCACATTGTATATAGTATATACACGTATATATCAGAATCTTATGCGGAAGTGTTGAACTGGCATATCGAGGTCACAGCGGACCCAGCGTGTGTATAGCAGTGTCTCACCCACACCAAAATCATCACTTCCGGTGTAGCGTCTAGTGTCACTCTTGGTTGCCGTAAAGCCATGTTCCGACGCGTTTCGTCATCACTACTTCATCCTGGGATTGGCTGTACGGCACGGCAACCTCCCCTTTATGCTCTCCCATAGGCTAATGAGTGACCATCAGCACATGCGCCAAACTCTGTGTCCCCGCAACCACGATATGCACAGTCTTGTACATAGTCATAGTGCAAGATAAAGATCCAATGCTCTGCACCCCAAGCCCACCCTTTTTTGAAGCCTATTAGAACCTCTGGCTCCAATCACGTGCTTCAAAAAAAAAAAAACACCCCCCCCCCCCCCCCATTGGAATCCATGTATTCGGCAACCTGCATGTAGATTAGGGGGCCGGACGCATGGATAGGGAGGGCAGTGCACGTGTGCCCCTAATGGATGGCCTGTGAATAAAAAAGTGGAAAAGGGAGAGGAAAAAGAAAAGGAGAAAGGATTTGAGAAGGTGAGGAAGAGGAGAAGGGAAGGAAGGAAGGAAAGAAAGGTGGAAGGAAGGAAGGAAGGAAGAAAGGAAGGAAAGGTGGAAGGAAGGAAGGAAAGAAGAAAGGAAGGAAGGAAGGAAGGAAGGAAGGAAGGAAGGAAGGAAGGAAGGAAGAAAGGGAAGGAAAGAAAAGATAAAGAAAGGAGGAAAAAAGGAGGAAAAGGGAAAAGAGAAGGGAGAGGAAAGGGAAAAAGATAAAGGAAGGGGCAGGGTGAGAGAGAGGAGAAGGAAAGAAATGAGAAATGAGAAAGGAAATGAAAAGGAAGAGGAGAAGGGAAGGAAGGAAAGAATGGTGAAAGGAAGGAAGAGAAGATAATGAAAAGGTAAAGAAAGGAGGAAAAAAGGAGGAAAGGGGAAAGAGAAGGGAGAGGAAAAGGGAAAAGAGAAAGGAAGGGGCAGGGTGAGAGAGAGGAGAAGGAAAGAAATGAGAAAGGAAATGAAAAGGAAGAGGAGAAGGGAAGGAAGGAAGGAAGGAAAGAATGGTGGAAGGAAGGAAGGAAGGGAAGGAAATGAAAAGGTTAAGAAAGAAGGAAAAAAGGAGGAAAAGGGAAAAGAGAAGGGAGAGGAAAAGGGAAAAGAGAAAGGAAGGGGCAGGGTGAGAGAGGAGAAGGAAAGAAATGAGAAAGGAAATGAAAAGGAAGAGGAGAAGAGAAGGAAGGAAGGAAGGAAGGAAGGAAGGAAGGAAGGAAGGAAGGAACGAATGAAAGAAGGGAAGGGAAATAAGAAAGGAGGGTGAAAGTAACAAAGAAAGAAGGAAAGCAATGGAAATGAAGGAGGGAGAGAAAGAGGAAGAAAGAAAGCAAGGAAGGAAGAAGAGAGGGAGATAAAAAGGGAGAGAATAAGGAAAGGAGGGAAGGAAGGAAAGGAAAGGAAAAAAGTAATGAAGGAAGATCCTAAAAACAATAGCAGAATAGGCATATATAGTTTTCCATTTTCTTACTGGACCTGATTTTCGCGCCCAGAGACCTTGTGAATAAATGACAACATGGGTGTGTAAAGACATTCATCACGGGCAAAGGAAAGGAAAGTATTGTTTAAGTGCAGACAGTTGTAAGATGTTCAGACCTGTAAGAGTAGTCGAGCCACATAGCTGAATGGTGATGAGAGTCTTATGCCGCGTACACACGATCAAATTGTCCAGCGTGCTTAGTCTGCCGAAATGCATTTCACCGGACAATGCGATCGTGTGTGGGCTTCAGCGGATTTTTCCAGCGTAAAGTCCGGCGGACTTAGAAAGTATTTTTGCACTCCAATCTTTCCGCCGGACTTGGGTTTCAGCGGACAATACGTTCGTGAGTATGCTAGTCCGGCGGACTAAGAATGACGCATGCTCAGAAGCAAGTATGAAAGGGAAGCGATTGGCTACTGGCTATTGAACTTCCTTTTTCTAGTCCCATCGTACGTGCTGTACGTCATCGCGCTAGCAAACGCCGGACTTTCTGTGTGTCCGTGTGTGGCCAAGTTCGTTCGGCAGAAAGTCCGCCGGACTATCCGCCGGATTGTTTGCCGGACTAAGTACGCCGGACAATTCGCTCATGTGTACGCGGCATAATAAACACACAGGGCTACACTCCTATTATACCCCCAGTACGTCAGACTGCTGACATTGACAAGACGCCCCCACATTTGATGTAATAGCGGCTTCCACCACTGAATTTTTTTTTTTCTGCTTTAAATCATCTTTATGCAAATTTCTCTCTCCTCTTTGAATGGTCAAGGCGGAGAGAGGCAGGTGGATGATGTCACATTTTCTGCCTTAGCCAATCACAAGAAGCGTTGTATTAACTGATAAGAAATACAAGGTTTCTCCTGAATGGTGGACAAGCAATCAAGCCAATTCTAGTTCTGGCAACAGACAGGAACACAGTGCCACATAGTGTATGCAGCCAGTACTACAACAGTGTCCACATAGTAATCTAATGCAAATACACTATATTGCCAAAAGTATTGGCTCACCTGCCTTTACACGCACATGAACTTTAACCACTTCAGCTTCTGACCTTGCCATTTTTTTTTTTTTGCAATACGGCACTGCGTTTCTCTACCTGACAATTGCGCGGTCGTGCGACGCTGCACCCAAAGAAAATTCATGTCCTTTTTTTCCCCACATATAGAGATTTTTTTTGGTGGTATCTGATCACCTCTGCTCTTTTTTTTTTTGTGCTATAAACAAAAAAAAGGCCGATCATTTTGAAAAAAATGAATAATTTAATCTCTTCTATAAAACCTCCAAAAATGTAAAAAAAAAAAAACAAATTTCTCAGTTTAGGCCAATATATATTCTTCTACATACTTTTGTTAAACAAATTGATTGGTTTGCGCAAAAGTTATATTGTCTACAAACTACGGGATAGAATTAAGGACTTTTATTTTATTTTTTTATTTTTTACTGGTAATGTCGGCGATCTGCGATTTTTAGCGGGACTACGACATTGCGGCAGACAAATCTGACACTAAGTGACACTTTTTGGGGACCAGTGACACCAGTACAGTGATCATCGCTATAAAAATGCACTTACACAGGCTGGCTGATCCGTCTCTCCTGTGTATCATCGACGGGTCACGGCAGCCATCTCGGTCACCAGACCCGCTGATTGGCTCCTGCCGGCTGCCCGCGTGCGCCCCCTAAACCGCGTGCACGAATATTGAGTTGGCCCACCTTTTGCAGCTATAGCAGCTTCAACTCTTCTGGGAAGGCCGTCCACACGGTTTAGGAGATGTGTCTATGGGAATGTTTCACCATTCTTCCAGAAGCGCATTTGTGAGATCAGACACTGATGCGGACGGAGAAGGCCTGGCTCACAGTCTGGGCTCTATTTCATCCCAAAGGTGTTCATTTTTGCACTTGAAGTATATTTTTCAGCACCCTTGGTAAGGTCACATCTTTATGGAGCTTGCTTTGCACACTGGTGGGCAGTCATGTTGGAACAGGAAGGGGCCATCCCCAAACTGTTCCCACAAATTTGGGGACATCAAATTTTCAAAATGTCTTGGTATGCTGACGCCCTAAGAGTTCCCTGCACTAGAACTAAGGGGCCAAGTCCAACCCCTGAAAAACAACCCCACACCATAATCCCCCCCTCCACCTAATGATTTGGACCAGCGCACAAAGAAAGGTCCATAAACACACGGATTAGTGAGTTTGTGATGGAGGAACTTGACTGGCCTGCACAGAGTCCTGACCTCAATTGGGGTGAATTAGAGTGCAGACCAGACCTTGTCGTCCAACATCAGTGCCTGACCTCACAAATGCGTTTGTGGAAGAATGGTCAAACATTCCCATAGACACACTCCTAAACCTTGTGGACGGCCTTCCCAGAAGAGTTGAAGCTGTTATAGCAGCAAAGGGCGGGCCAACGCAATATTGAACCCTACGGACTAAGACTGGGATGCCATTAAAGTTCATGTGTGCGTAAAGGCAGGCTTCCCAATACTTATGACAATATAGTGTCTAAATATATATATATATATATATATATATATATATATATATATATATATATATATATATATATATATATATATACAAGCATGTGTGTTTGAGCTTTGGGGTGCACACCCTAATGCAATAGGCTCTGCACGCCTATGACAACAGAAACCCTAGACAACTGAAATTCTAAGGGATAGACAGGGTGGAGAGTCACTGGAGGGGTACAATTTATGAGAAGAGCCATTTCCCAAAATGAATCGAGATGGATATACCAGATGGATACATTAATACCCAGGGGGTTAAATGTACAGATGGATGTGAACTGTTTTATATCAAATTATTAATCAAAAAAACGATTAGTCTCTTAATCCTATCTTTCCTATTCAACGTCCAACCACTTATGGGGAGACCAACCTTTCTCAACCTTTTCAACACAGAGGAACCCTTGAAATAGTTCTCCGGTCTCGGAGGGAACCCCTGCTAAAAATTAGAAATCTACAACTCATGATACATTAGTGTGATGGTCAGTGGGAAGAATGGTTCTTACACTTGTGGTCATTGGGAAGAATTACCTCCTTACAGATAGCTAAAAAGATCAATGGAGTCAGTGGGGACTTAACCGAGAGGCAGAAATTGCCCAATGCCCAAGGAACCCCTAGCAACCTCTGGAGGAACCCTAGAGTTCCACAGAACCCTGGGTGAGAATCACTGGTCTACACCAGTGATGGCGAACCTCGGCACCCCAGATGTTTTGGAACTACATTTCCCATGATGCTCAACTGCATTGCAGAGTTCATGGGCATCATGGGATATGTAGTTCCAAAACATGTGGGGTGCCAAGGTTCACCATCACTGGTCTAGACAGTTATGCCAAAGGGGAGTTTGGATGGGACACTATTGTTGTAGTAGTTGGTGCCTTATCATGGTAGGAGGGGTTTGTCTGGTTTTAGTTCCTGAACATTAATAGAATGTATTATCTATTTATTTATATTATTTATTTATTTATTTCATCCTTGCGTCTAGGTCAATGATATTCATTAATTCCAGATAGTAACACTATTATATTTGGTGGATTGGTGTCCATAAAGCCCCATACACACTATCAGATTGTCTGCTGATTTTTTCCATCAGATTTACCAAAACCATATAATATGAGGTCAAACTTTAGGGGTTTCAATGTTTATGCAATCAGGCAGGCCCTTCCACTACATGGTTTTGGTAAATCTGAAGGAAAAACTCAGCAGATAATCTCATAGTGTGTATGGGGCTTTAATATCACTAAATTTATGGATTTTTGTTTATCCACTAGATGGCGCCAGTCCACAATTAGAAAGAAACGTATTGGGTTACTGGACCATAAATACCTATCATGAAGTTGTATATAAATATAAGTTTATTCAATTGTCAATTTAATTAAATAAATACACATTACTTGGATTATATTAATCTATATTTGTCACACAATTCTCCTAACTGATAGGATATCTAGACACTTGCAAGCTCTTACCTAAGTCCCATGATATTTGGGTGTACTAGCATGGATGAATTGGTGGAGGTGAGGCTTTGCTACACCTTCTAACCAAATACAGGAAAAGGATGTGTTGTCATCCTTCAAGCGTAACTCCACTTTTTTTGAGAAAAAAACATTCCCCTCTGGGTGATCTATGTACATTGCAAGGATTATAATAAACTGTCAGAAACCATGAAATCAGTCCGAGACTGAAGTACAGTTAAATCACACTTGTTTAATAATAAAAGTAAAAAGAACAAACGTAGTCAAAACATAAACAACCTTAGATCTATTAGTCCAAGATTATTCGACATAGAGAGAAAAGATTCAACATGAAGATTCGACGAAGCAGTGGCCGCGAGCGGACATTTATGGTCAAGTGCTCCACCCATAGGCTATAGAAGAATTCTTATGTTGGTTGACTGATTAATAAATATAATTATTACTAGTGTCATACAACATTAGAATTCTACTATAGCTTGTAGGCAGAACATTCGACCGGAAATGTACGATTGCGACCTTAATTATTTTGGATTTTCGGACGAATGCGTTTTTTTTAACGAAACAAAATAAATAAAAACGAATTTCGGGAGTAACTAAATCAATTTATTTTTCAGATGAAAACGAAATTTTGAAATATAATATTTCAGTGTGCACATGTCTAGTATATATATATATATATATATACAATTAAATCAATTTCTAGCAAAAAATAATTACGCCTGGACCGAATATATATATATATATATGCTCTGTCCAGGAGTAATTATTTTTTTCTAGAAATTTATTTAGAACCCCAAACATACACACATATTTATTTTATATATATATATATATATATATATATATATATATATATATATATACCGTATATTAAATTGAATACATTGCTAGCAAAAAATAATTACTCCTGGACAGAATAAATAAATAAAGAAATATATATATATATATATATATATATATATATGCTCTGTCCAGGGGTAATTATTTTTTGCTAGAAATTTATTTAGAACCCCAAACATACACACATATTTATAAATAAATATATATATATATATATATATATATATATATATATATATATATATATATATATATATATATATAAATATGTGTGTATGTTTGGGGTTCTAAATAAATTTCTGTATATATATATATATATTAAATTAAATAAATTTCTAGCAAAAAAATAATTACTCCTGGACAGAATAAATAAATATATATATATATAGATATATATATATATATATATATATATATATATATATATATATAGATAGATATATTTATTTATATTTATAATTTATATTTATACTTCTTTATTTATGTCTTTATATATATATATATATATATATATATATATATACATATATATATAAAAATGTATGTATGTTTGGGGGTTCTAAATACATTTCTAGCATTAATTACTCCTGGACAGAAAAGAGTTAAACACACACACTGCTCGGGGATATTGCAGATATCATTGTACAGGATCAAGACGGTAAAATCTGATTTGGCCAAATGTCAAGATGTCCCAATGAGAATATGAGAACGACGTGACAGGTGGTGATGAATGGAAAGGGATGTCTCAGTGAGGTGTGTACAAGGTGTAAACATTCCATGGTAGAGTATGGCTACAACCGGGGATAAGAATTATTACAATGTATGTAAATCCCAGAGATAGGAGAGGGACTCATTTTACAAACACGTCAGAGTATTACCTTCCTTGATGTCATTGATGACCTCACCTGAGGGCCCCTGACTGTATACGTCATTCTTCCCTTTAGTAAAAATTGCACCTTGTTTTTTTTTTTTTTCCCCTCCTCCGCCCCTCCTATCGCCTTCGCTGTCTCTCCCACACCCACTTCAGCTTTAGAGACTTTGTAAAGACCGTCTATACATTTTTACACCGATCTTCAATACTTGGATGTCTTCTAGCACCATGGTGCTTTTCGGAGTCTTCTGTGTGCTTTCTGCACTTACGGCTACAGGTACGTGTCACTTTTTGCCGGTAGGAAATGAGTTTTGATTGGCTCTGTAGGAAAAACTGAACCAGTTTCATTGATTCTTTAAATC